>NW_019215738.1:0-6073 GCF_002532875.2 Varroa jacobsoni | reverse complement strand
AAGCATCTGAATGGAGAACCCCTATGTAATGGGCATGAAATTTGGCCCCTTTCATCTTGCTATAAGGTCAATTATTTAACTTTTTTTGTCGTTCGATCAGTTTTGAAACTTTAAGAGGTTCATCAGGCTTATCCGTTTGATGTTTCAGGCGGTCTAATATTTGCATAAAGTTTTTCTAAGCAAAAGTTTAGCTTAGTATTTAAATTACGGTCTCACCGCATTGGGGAAACATGCTAATTTCAATACTGTGTAAGAGTGAGGGGGCGAACCGCAGCGAGTGCACCAAATCGTTCACAGAAGGAAATGAGACAACGGCTGCCGTAAAGCGAGCAGATCGGAAACCATTTAAAGTATGTTTTTTTTTGTAAAGGTTGAAACCTTTTAACTGAAAATGCTGTGCAAGAGTCAATACTGAATGAGGATCACTGAATAATAGAAGCGAGAAAACGAATGATTAAAAAAATGCAATAAGTTACCTGAAAAAAACGAGATCATGAGAAAGCTGTAACGACATTTTAAATGTTTGAGACTAACCGGGCCCCACTTTGCGAGATGTGGGTTGTAGCGGCATTATTCTGCTGTTTTCGGTACTAGGAGAAGAATGATTCCCTTTAGGGCGTTTTCATTTCGAGCAAACCTCCGCTGTGCTTACAAGTTTTCGTGGTTACCCAAAATTGGCCCTCTACGAGTTCTAACCACAATCAGGGTTATGACGAAGATTTTTATGAGAAAGAGCGAAAAATTTACAATAGATCTTACATTAGAAGGGCTTGAAAAACCCTAAAGAAGCCATTTCTGATGATCTTAATATCTTTTTGCGCGGTTTTTTTTTCAAAGAAAAAGTATATTGATAATTGGGTCTTCGTATGAAGTCCCAACAATTTGGTTTTTCTTACATGTTTGCTTTTTTTGCACCATTTAAAACGTTTAGGCCTTTGGACTTTTAACCCATAATTAGCGTTTGAAGAAGACATGGTTAAAACCTTACCTGTACTTAATTGTTGAATTTCATTCGCGACTTTATAGCAGGAAACTAACTTCTGAAACGGACTCGTAACCCATTTAGGCCAGAATTGAAGCTCCGGTCGAAGCTGTGCGTTGAAGAAATACGCCCATGGGAAATGTCTTCGTCTATATGTATAAAAAGCCTCATTTACAATTGCTTGTTTCATTCAGGTGCAGCTTGCAAACAAGCTGCATATATATATCTATATATGCGTGTTATAACAATGAAGCTTTTTTTTTGGTATAGGCACATCTATTCTGTGGCTATTTCCACTTCCATTATCGTCGTCATAATCAGCATCGCCCTGACCTTTTGATATTGTAACGATTCAAAGGAGAGACTGTGGGGGAAACAATGCGGCAGGCAACGTCGGCGGTAACGACGAGGACGACGAGGACGAGGACTGCAGCTTGTTCATGAGCCGGTCGAGTAGAACGGAGGATTAGTAGGAGAACAGGAGAATAAAGCAGCGCGTTCTCTCTACCAACAGACTGTTAGAGGCTACTGGATCTGCGTCTGTGCTGCGCAAGAAAAAGGCGAAGAGGGAGGAACGAAGCGAAAAAGGACGACCATCTTTCCCGACCACATACACATTCTCGCTGCCTTTCTGCTATTTTGCTGCCGTCTATCTCGGTGGTGTCCTGTTCCCTAGAGAGGATATTAAATTTTACCCACACTTCTCAGAACAAGAAGCGCTTCCGGCCTGAGATTGGCGGACTTTTTTGGCGTTAGACCGTATGGTTTCGTAGACGGCCGGGGCTTCATCAAGCCTCATAGCATTCGCATGTGATGTTCTTAAATGTATCCGGGTAAACCTCATGGGTGATTCTAGGCTGAATGCTAAGCTATAGCACTCGAGTTACATGTGGTCCACCATTAAATATACGAAAATGAATAATTTAGAAGCGCAAATTGCAGTTTATCCTATATTCCAATAACTCGGCTGACATGATATATCACTTGCAACCGATATATTCATCCTAACTATCAGTATCCTCATTTGATCGATAAGGTGTATTCTCTGATGGCAGCCTCTTATTATGTCAAGGCTTGTTCAGTTCAAAAACGAAAAACATATGTAAACGATGTAATGGGGAATTACATTCATCGTCGAATTGCAAAAAGCGTGGAAGTTCGTATTTCAAGGGACTACACTTGAGCCTGCAGTATCAGTCGTCATCACCTATAATATTTTGCCAATTTTGCCTCATATAAGATACCTGTTCTCTTCCTTGTTTTCTAAAATCACATTCAGGGCCGCATTATGCTAAAGCACGGTACAAAAGATACAAAGCGAAGTGTATTTGCGGTATAGAGCTCAATAATATGGGACTTTTCTCGTTTTAGTTAGGAGTCAATAATGGATAAGAACGGTAGCTTTATAAGGTAATATGTAACAAACAATCCTTACATATGAGAGGAAATCGATGGAAATCTGATTACCATAAATCATAGGCGCAAAGAAGGGCGAAACTTTCTAAGGTAACTGCAAAGTAACGAATAAAACTTACATTTCTCTGTCTTTGTATGCGATGACAAAGAACATACCCCATTCTTGTTACTTTGTTTAGTTGCATTATTTTTCAAATAGGCATTATTTAACAAGTTGTTTATAGGGTGAGTTAAGGGCTTGTATTCTAATGCTATCGGCATGAGAAACAAAAGCAAGCTTTTGTGCATGAACATATTAACTTTACTCATATTAACTTACATTTATGAAAAACAATATAACTGAAGAGTTTTTTTTTCCAGAGACCGCTCGTTCCGTTCGATTTCCATAAGTCGAAATCATGACTCCGGATAGTACAGTATCGGTCTTTTCACGAATATCGTGTCTAAGGTCATCGACTGCTACTAAGCGCTACTTAATACACACCGTTTTTAACGTAGCCCCACGGAAAACAGTCGGAGAGGATCATGACGAGGGATCACGGAGGCTAGTCGATGTTACTGTAGCAACGAATATAGCTGGCCTAGAAACATGATTCTGAGAAGTTTACAGCGCAGTGTGCCAAATCAAAATACCTTGTTGAACCCAATGCCCCGAAACCAGTTGCCCCGAATGCAACAGGAAGGTTTCCAACAGGGCAGGATAAAGCTTGACATTGGCTCTCGCTGCCCTTCCGCCGTCGTGTTCAAAAGGATAGGTCTGATAACATTTTTGCTTTGCGAATCACACCGCACACGAACCCGTTAGGGTACTCGTTGTTCCGCACTTTGCGCTCCCTAAGCTTCAGAGGCGACAATTCAGCTCCTTTCAGCTAAAAATGAACTTCATCACAAAAAATGACGTAATCCTAAAAGTAGCTAGCACTTATGTGGCATTCGAACATGTGATCAGTGCATAAACGACATTTGCAATCGTACTGAATTTATAACCGCTAAATTAACCGTACCCTGTAATAATAGGTTTTTATCAAGGACAAGCACTGTTTCAAGTAGTAGCTCCTTTCTATCGCACACTGGAAAGCTGCTATATTGATTGTTTGAGAATCTGTTTGACCTTTTTGGTATACCAACTTAGATGAGAGAAACCGAAATAGACCCGGGAATTTAGCCCAACCTATACATTCTTAGTTTAACTTAACAGTTTTGTTTTATAAGTTATGACATTTACTGTCACACGCTTCATTAGCACCATCACCGATTCTAGCTTTGCCCTGTTTAACTATCATTACACTGATGTGATCTTCAGCTGCTTCAATTCTATTCCCTATTCTATAGTAACATCGACGGAATAGTCATCTATTTTTGTAATAGACCGCTTAATAACAATGAACTACTTGTTACTATTGTTATTATCATTGCCATACGCATTAGCAATACATCAATGATATAACCAAGGACGCAGTTTGGTAGAAATAAATGAAATTGCTACTTAAACTCGTCCGAAGCTGTTGAATAGAGAGCTAACAGTATTGTCGCTAAGCGGCATTTGTATCATCGCCATCGGGACGGCGACTGAAGCAAATACGTCACACAGATGATCCGTATTTATTAGCAGTACACTTCCTAAGATTCAAGTTTTTGCGTTACAAGAGCATGTATATCATGGAAAGAAGTAGAAGCGTCCCCGATGCAGAATAGCGGCCATTGGTGGATCGTACAGTTACGAATGTATGAGACTGGTTAAACGATGGTAGTGTCGAGAAAACGAGGAGTTTACATTTGCAAGCCTTGCTAGACCTTCCGATGGCCTCGAAATCAGCGGCGCGCACATTTCCGAAATCTCGTAACAACTCCTATGCTGTCTCACGGCTTCGGGGGCTGCTCAGATATTCATACGTTCCACGGTCCATCGGTTCGTATGCTTACCTTCGCTCTAAGTTGTTACCTCGCTTCTTTCCCTACATACATATGTACGTACATGTCATACCCCTCCGCTGCAATTTGCTGCGGGTGTCGCCTATACAGCCGACGTATGCCATCACGCACGCACGCACGCACTAACCGAAATTCTTTCTACCCAAATCATGAGATTTTCTGTGGGTTTCGCGGTACGGGTGTAACGAGGTGGCATCCGGAATCCCAAACTGGCAAAACAAGCTACAGTTTGCACAAATGATGATCTCCTCCTAACTCTTGAATACGCACACGCGTAATGGTGTTCCTTTCGCAGTTCAGACACTGTTTAGGCAACGCTAGATAGGAGTGCCGTTTGACGGCAAGGTTTCATGGCGTCTAATATAGATCAGATTATGAATCCTTTCGTTTTTATATAATATGCGCTTAACGTAATCTTTTTTTTTTTTTTGAATAGTAAAAGCTCCCACTATGATGGAATTGGACTGCACGTTATCCCTCCAATTGGGCAAATTTGATCTTAGACTTGTAAAATCTCTCACTAAAGCAATTTTGGTCACGTCTCGTAGCGGATTTTAAGTTTGCATCCGGTCAGTTCGACAAAATCAATACAAGCGTCATAAAAAAAATAGTACCTCGCAATTTTCGAGTTCATCAATTGCGATTTTTCTAGACCTAAAGTTTATTCTCAACACGAAAGCCGCCGAAGTGTATCCCTATATTGGATTTAAAGTTGAGTTTATTTTCTGTATATATGGCTAAATGTTTTCAAGGGCTTAACTATTTATTTAATTAAATTTTGTATGTTCTCGTGCAGTGTGAACACGTTATTGGCAAAAGATATTCGGTTTCTGAGATATTAAAGCTGGGGTTACCAAGAAACAAAGTGGCTTCTTTCTAACAGAAATTGCTCTTACAAAAACTTTCAAATTCGTAGATCATTCAATTTCTTATAGATACCTCAAGTGGCAAGGCTGGAGGGATTGAAACTGATGCATTATTGTGGTCAAGCAGCAAAAGCTATTATCCACACAACTCCAGCTTTCGGTACAGGCCACGTTAGCGCACCGTTGAAAAAACGCAGAGATACTGAAGTTGAAGGTTAGGAAATTTCGAAGCATCATCAAGCGAATTCGGTTCAAATTGTAGAGGCTATCGCAGAAACAATAACGGAGAATAAAAATACGGCCGGTGGCGGATGGAGCGTAGGGAATTTTTATACGAAACAGCCTGAAGACAAAGCAGCAAAGCTATTCCACGTTATGCGGGTTTCGACAATAGGTCCGACAGGCTTTGGGCCTATCGATGAGGCAACCCTCCAACAAGTTCACAGCGACAGTTTAGATTCGACGACACTGCTAATTGGATAAAAGTTACCGTAGTGAAAAATGCATCGAAGTACTTGCCAGTCCCAACTAATTTTTGCCTAATAACATCCATAGTCAAAGTTTGCCGGTGTTTCTTAATGAGCTCTGTGTCAGCAATTAAACGACGAGTTATTAAAACAGGTGCTGACCTACATGCAGGTACAATTATTGAAAGCTACGGTCGTATAGCTTCAATCAGTTTATACCAACTGGATTGCTACAGTCAATAGTGCCGGAAACGGTATAGCCCCATAGTATGAGAAAGGCAGCCAAAGATTGGGCGGATGGTAGCTTAGCAGTTGAATTCGAGTCCGCTCAATGCAAGGCCTATGTTTTTTTATGATGGAAATATACGAGTTATGAACAATCTGCTAGCACAAAGAAAAGATTCTTTATA
>NW_019215736.1:0-6084 GCF_002532875.2 Varroa jacobsoni | reverse complement strand
TATATGGATTATGATAGTTAGACCTGACGCAGAGCCAAGCTGCTCAAACGACTAGAAATGCTCTAAATTCTGGCCGAAAGATTTAAAGCCATATGATAGAAAAACGTCTGGGTTAATTTTCCTTGAGAAAGGTTGAAATTGTTAAAACGTCCATGTATGACGTAATGCTTAACTTGTTTGCTGCATAAACTTCTACTAGCTGCACTAGGTATTAAAAACAGTAATTAAGGGTACGTTGGTTTCGACGCGTTGGCTGAAATGTGTTAGTATGCGCGATTTCTCGACCCCAAACCCCGCCACTTTGACCCGTTCGACCCGAAAAAAATTAATTCTTCAATTGTCTTCCTAGAATATGTTTACTTCTCTCAGTTCTTCTCCTGATTTAGGCAAGTATAGTTAAACACTAATTGCATAATAGGGGCCATGATCATTTAATATGTATCACCTGCATCAAAACGATCGATTCGACTATGATTTAAAGCAAATTTTCTTCACGAAAGGCATAACGCGCATAGCAAAGGAACCCTTTAGAGATTTTCTTCGAGGAGGAATCGATAGGAAGAGAAAATAGATTACGATTACTTAATTCAATAACTAATTATAGATGCCGGTTAAAATAGACAGCTCCGATTTTAATGTTAGCACATTAGATCGTTGTGTATGAAATGTGAAACGTGTTAGTCGTATGTTTCAAGATGGCGCCATATTTCAAAAACGGTGCATGTGCCGAAAGACGCGTTTGTACGTTTTCAAGTCCGAGATCGTTTACTTAGAAAGTGTCACGCGGGCTTTTAGCAAGCGGGCTGTAGTGGGTCGGAAAAAATCAAATGGTTTACCGATGTCTTGGTACTATAACGGCAGTTATAATAGTTAGTTCGCTGTACATACCTTGTATTCAGCTGAACTACTACTGACCACGGTGTGAACCGTTACTCAATTCCGTATAGGAAGTTTTGAACAACGGACGGAGTGATGATCAAGAACACGGACGTAGGCAGAGTCGCTTGCTTTTCTTTGCACGGGCGCTATGACCGTAATCTGTTCTGGCAGCTAATTACGAAAAATGGTTGCTCTATGATAATTGCAGATGGAAGGATGGATGTAACTGGACCAGCGATATACTATTCTAGAGCAAATGTACGGTTGTAAAAGCTTACGGTGCCTATCTACCTGGTGGTCTAATGCTTCATGAGTTCTCCGTTCGTCGGCTGTGGCTAAAGTGTACGATCAACTACGGGACAAGATAGTAAGAAAACTTGGGCCTATTTACTTACTTTAGCGGCCCAGATCAGTGAACAGAGAAAAATTGCTTTTCGCCAAAAACGCCACGCTCGACCTCACACTGCAAGAATTACAGTGGCAGAATTATAGAAATGCAGGAGTTTAACTAAAAGGCTTTCAGTCACCCACTAAACCCGCTATGTGTTGCTCTCGCAAATTATCGTTTTTTTTTTTTTTTTTTTTTTTTTTTTTTTTTTTTTTAAATCTCAACAACTTCTAAGTAAGGAAATTATTAAAAATTCAATATTATGTTGAAATCATCTTTCAGTCTCATACTTCAGGCTTCTACATTAGCTAGAAAGGTTGCCATTCAAATGACAGACTGTCATAGATCATCATAATAGTGGTGTGTTCTACGACAAAAAAATAGGAAAAATTGAGTCTGTGAAAACTGTTCAACAAGTTAGGGTTTGTGTTTCATATTGAACTACTTAGTATATATATATATATATATATATATATATATATATATATCAGAGAAGTCGTTAAGAAGATATGTTATTGATTCGATAGTGGCTGTCAATCAATATCATAATAAGCTAATATGATGCTTTTTATTTTATTTTTATTTAGAATTACCATTTATTTATCCTGTGTGGACACGGAGAGTGAGAATAAAAGTGACGCCCATTAAATTTATAAATCGATAAGTAGTCATATATAATAAACTGACATATTCGTCATCATTTTCAGGTGAATGCAATTTATCGTAGTTGAAAGCCCCCGAAGACCTACAATGATAGCGTCCTAACTGCATCCAATATGCTATTTCCCTCTACATGAGGTTCATCATCGATAGATAGTGGCAGTATTGTGGCAGACCATTACCAGACCTGGGCTAAACACTACATGATGTCGGCAATATCTCTTTTATTAAAAGAGCTGTCACATCGATCGTCAGAAAGAGCTTGGCGCCGCTCCGTGCGCCGTCTACCCATGTTTGCTATCGACCCAGAGGGTGGCATTAATCAGCTGATCGGATGAAGACTGACTATCGTAGGGGCTGAGTGAAACTGGTCCGTCAGGCGCCCGTGTTATCTTTATTTCTTACTGATTGACAATAAATAATTCAGCGCTGATGGCGGTGGATGACCGATACTAGACAACGCTCGACGGTAGCAGCTAAAACTCACTCATCTGTGACGGCACGTGGAGATCTGTCTTTCGTATCGTTCGAAGGCCACAGCATATCATTGCAGTTTAGTCCAGTGGTCGGGAGGCTTCCATTTTGGAAATTCTGTCCGTCGTCAGGGTTTCCATCAACTGGCCGTCTGTCAGTTCATTCATTTATCGAAGGCCGGTCTCAAACGACCGCTCTGATAGCTCTCTGTGCCAAGGCCAATAGAAAACAACAAAGTTACTTTTACAAATTCTTCAATTACGGTGGCATTGATCATCACAAAGAGGACAGTTGTCAGTTAGGAAATTCGTCACACCCACATATACATAAACATGAAAATACCTGACGATAGGCAACACAACGCGTATCCGGCCATGTTGACCACTGGACGTACGTTTATTACCCAGTAACGCCCTGTGCGGCTGCACACGTGCAGCTGGTTGGCAATCAACTATTTTGAAGATAGTAATCACAATAGAAATATTAATGATTTGACGCGACCTATATCACTAATACTAAATGCAGGTGACCTATGACATCGTATCGATCTTTAATCTTTTTGTCTCATTGTTAATTAAACTTAATCAACTTAATAGGTAGTTAGTGATAGCCTAGGAAGTGGCGTGTTGAAGAAATATCAAATGTAAATATACTTGGCGTACAGTGTGTAGAACAAAAACACTGAGTCGGCGCCGATCAGACAAACAGGAAAGGGGACGAAATGCCCACTAGCCCTGTATTTATGAGAGATCATCGTTCCGGCATGTGGCTCTCTTGCTGCTGAGCGTAGCGATGATGACTATATATATATATATATATATATATATATATATATATATATATAATGACGCAACTCCACCTCCATTTCGCATCTACTAAAAAAAGAAGTGTGATTCACTGGATAAAACACGCGAACACCGAGTAGCTCCTACTTACAGCATGCGTCGTTCAACTGGTCGTTTCCCGCCACAGCGAAGCTAGCTGGCGGCTGAAGTTTCTAGGCAAGCAAAGAAGAACTATCTAGTCAGCAGACTTGAGCTTTGTGCGCCAGCAGAAATTGCCATGACGAAATTACTCCATTGACAAGACGGGGGTCTCATCATATATGCTGACTAAAATGAGCCAGCTTCATGTGCATTTCTTAGATCGACAATCTTTACATGCGTGAGGTAAAACGAAGGACGATGAATTTAAGCTGAATGGAAGATTAATTAGACGAGCCATGTTTTTCATGCTTGGGTACTTCAGAGTTAATAACGAAGCGTTCAGATCAAAGAAATAACAGAAAAATAAACGGGAACAGGAGGTCACTTATAATTACTGGGTTAGGAAGTTCATTCCGTATTAGCGTGACGCAATATGAACAGCTGAACCGTTAGACAATGACGTTCAGCTAGTAGGTAGGGCTACAGCGTAAGTTTATATTTTGAAACAGTCCTTTAAAAGTGCTGGGCATAGTCTGATATACCAACTGGAAGAATAGTGTTCTGTAGAGATATAATCATTAATTAGTCATACCCAATTGACCAGTGAAGATTTTGACTTCTGCCTTTACCATTAGTGTCACGGTTGTTCTACAACAGAGTTCTAAACATGGAACACATACGTCGTTGTTATAAGAAATATCTCTATATATACGGCTGTTCTTTTCATTCGGAGAATAGGAATAAGTTGGCTACTTTTCTAAGATTCGTTTAATTTCTAAATTATTGCCTGTTCAATGTAAGTGTAGGTTAGCGCTGATGATAACAATAATGTGCCAGTCGGACGACAAAGCCATCCGCGTCTGAGTTCATAAGTTAAATTAATTCATTCTGAAGTTCAGTTAAAACAAATGCAGCCAAGTTACACAATTGAATTTTACCACAAACCTACGTATATTGTTATTTTAACCAACGTTTCAAGATACAGCACCCAATCTTCCTAACTTATTCTAAGTGCTAATTATATACGCTGACTATTGTTGTGACTCTCTATCGTTTCTATTTTGATACAATCTTACTACGAACGGCATGCGATGGTGCAATTATAGTAAATACATTCTAGCTACTTTAGTTCTAAATTGAATCTCTTACTAAAAAAACTTTATCTAAGCGCAGGGTGTCTTCATCCTATGCCTAAGAGCTGAGCAGCTTAGTTATGTAGCTCGCTCTCCAGAACGTTTTGTGCATGAAACGTTGAAACCCGACCAGATGCACTGCACTGAATGTTGCGCGTCCAATGGCAAGATGTGCATGCCTATCTATGTATGCACCTACGTTCATTGCATGTTACATACCGTCGACACGCCACAAACCATCCGTACATGGAGGAACTCGTATTCTTCGCAATTTGCCTCTGGAACTGATAAGTGGCCTCTCGCTCCCTCGACTCGCTTAAACTTGGACTCCGCTAGCGTTTTGCGATGGCAACATCCAGCCAAGAATGGCCAGCCGTAAAACAGATGTATGGGCGACATCTCCTTTTACTCTGCTCACTGCTCATACTTTGTCTTTATATTCCTCTTTGTATTCTCATTCGGCTGTCGACAAAAACATCTTGCGCACACGAGGCCAAATAGAAGAGACGCGATTCAAGGACGGATTGCAATTGTTGTCCCCCATCACTAAAACAACTCTCGTCTCTTCGAAACGATGGAGACTGTCTTTCTACTGCCGCCCTAGATCTCTTCCTAACCCTAGTTTCAATCTCATGAGGAGGTGTATGGGAGTGCTTGCTCAGGAGACAGATAGCGCTACCATCGTTGTAAAACTGGTCCTTTAGGGGGCCAAGTGAAGGGACTCTAGGGAGAATGTGCACGAGCGTCGCACATGTGTCACAGACGTTTAGCGGAAGGCTGAACTGGACTTTGGCTCACTCTTTCCTTTACGTTAGCAACGACACGAAAATGCACGCGCACTTCAATCAGTTCTCGTGAAAGCAGCCATCGAGAGCTTTTCGCTATATAGCTTGACCGATCCACTAGAAGAGCGAACACCATTGAAAAGTACCAAGCCAAAGAGGAAACCAATGGAAGTGCGCTTATATAATGATAGCTTAATACAGCCGCTCTCGAGCGAGATGAAGATCTTATGAAGACCACAAGAGAAATGAGAAGGTAGGATTTTTTGAGTTTATTTTGCTCTCTGTCCATTCCAATCGGAAACAAGCGACTCGAACTCCGAGAGAGTCGCTTACCCTTCGTTTTTCGCTACCACAGTGGAATGAAAAGATGCAAAACAAGAAAAAGGCGCCGAAAGAGACAACGAGTGCATCACATTTAGTGGTGGTTGCATTTGTGTCCTTTGAATTGCCAGGTAGGCCACGGAAACACGGTTCATATACGAGACTCCGAACGCCAGAACGTCGGGATGTGCTCCAGACGCAGATCGAGTGGATGAGCGTCGTTACGATACTGCGAACTAGAGGAACCACTATCCATTGGCCTTTTATATTCGAGGTGCCTGCATTAGCGTCACTCGTGGAAACAAAGCTGACATTTTTCAGGGTTTCTTCGCAAAGGTACTAAAGCATATCATCGTTTTCTGTGAAATTCTTAAAAGTCTTGAAGAACATAACACAGGTTACACTTTACAGGCTAATATATCTATGTTACAGAATTGTAGTATTGGGAATATGAAAACCTACACGTAGTTGTCCAAATTCTAGTTAATGCCATAAGCTTGTTTATTATATAGTATATT
>NW_019215735.1:0-6106 GCF_002532875.2 Varroa jacobsoni | reverse complement strand
ATATATACAGTTTATAGGATGCCCACCTTCTGACTTGAATGTCTCTAACTCATCATGCTTGAGTTGGCTTCAGTTAAAACAATGTGTATGTAGATGGAGACAGAACTATACAAAAAAGAAAAGTAACGACAGAAATTCACTAGAGTACTATTTTGTCCTAACGTGCAATAAAGCTCTTGCGGAGCTTTAAGATGACCCATGGCAGCGAAGCTCCAGCAGATGGCCTGATCCTTAACTTTCAGCATAATGCCCTTGTTTCTCCAATCATACTCAGTTGGCTTGGGTTGATCGTCAGACCTCTTCATTGGGAACGGCAGAGTTTTATTAAGGCCTTCTGCATATTTGCGTTTGCGGACGTGCTTCAATTGATAATGGTGCCTATAGGATAGATGGTTAACAGCTAGTACATAATCAGTGTTTTTTTGTTCTATTGTTGTTGTTTCCACGCTTTTTGCCTACTGGTATTTACAGATAATTCTTCCGATAGCGTTGAATTGTTTGTAAGCTTAGATATTATATATGTTTATTTTCACAAATACATTCCAAGCTACAGCAGAGTGCGACCCTCCCACATGGCGGTTTGTTTAGAGCTGGTTGGTAGATTATGACAGAAGCGAGATCCGTGGGAATAAACAACAGGGAACGTGTTTTGAAAGATCCGTTACTTTCATGATATCTGGATGTTACGGTAACTGATATATCTAAATGAAACAATCGCACATAGAAACAAATGCTAATGTACAGAAAACAACGTGCACATTGACAAAGGCAGTACCTTGACGTGTGCAATACTCATGCTTGTTGAGCTGGCCTTCATAGTGTTTCACAGACTCGTCCATTGGATTGAAAAATTGCTGTTTAAGGAGCCTGGAGTCGTTAGCGTAAGGGATGCTTTTGCCAACCTTCGTAACCTCGATTAAATCACAGACTGAAGCATCTAATATATCAGAGGCAAACTTTGTATAAATCAGATTATATACCGCACGATACTCGGCGCGTTTCACAAAAAACAAAATAACTAATTTGTGTTATTTGTTCATCTTGACATAAATCATAAATCTCCAATATTCAGTAACATTTGTAATTACTTTTTCGTTACAGTAACATCTGCACATATTTGGGAATATTGGCCAGTGAATTACTATACAACAGAATTAAACAGAAATAGAACTATTATTTTTGGTAGTTGCTGGAGCAGACATAGACACTCACTACAAGGCTTTCAGGGTTAGGTAAGGTAGACTGAATAGCCACGGGCTTTTATCAGTCGAATTGTGCTGGTAGCACACAATCTCGGGAATATGGGTCGTTTCATTGGGATACGGTACAATCTGAAATTAGACAAGAATGCGTTCATTTGGCGCAGTCCTTTAACCCTATCCTTATTATATTTCTTACTTAATTTGTACATTTTCAGTTGCACGCCTCTTCTGACAATGAACCATTCGCGTTATATGATAAAAGCAAATGTTATGTAAGTACTAATAACTCTCCATAATTAACCATCATTTATAGAAAAGAAACAAAATTAATAATCCTAATATGCCCAATATTGGATGTAATGCAGCAAATTGCCTCTCAATTGAAGGGAAGTTAAGAATAGAACTCCATTACGTTCATTGTTGCCCTTACGAGTAGAGCAAATACCTGCATAGTCACACTGTTTTTGACACACTTGACGTTAATGCAGTCAGAAAGTAGATGGTCCAAAAGTGTCCATATTCTCGCCCTGTATACAGGCCACCTAATTAAAAGGTACGTCACATCCCACGCCAAGTACAGATACATAGCATTTCAGGTATGTTACAGTCTTGTGCACATAGTACTTTGAATATGGGGCTTCGGTTGATTGGCATCGTAGTTAGTCGTCAAAGATCCAGTGACGTCGGCCTATGCTAGCAGGATACAACTTTTGGCCTTGTAGCCCACCCAGATGTTGACAACGGCAGCAACGACGGAAGATCATTGCGAAACGCTGCTACGCTCCCACTCCGAAACATTGTTATGCCGTTGTTAAATACGCCTTAGCTTAACGAAACTGTCGCAAAGAAGGTAACAAGACACATATCTCTCGAATGACCGACATCCATGAAGCTATTTAAGTGGAACTCAGAATAAAGGTGCGTCAGGGAAAATAGATGTGAATAAGAAAGCATTGTTTCGAAAAATAGGCAAGTGTATTTAGGAATTGGACCGGCTACATGTTTTTTGGGGAGAAGAGGGTTTGGACCATAAGGCTGCTACGTTACTCGTTGATGGTCTCAGAATCATCTTATTTGCATCGTTATTTGATTTTCTTCTAACCGATGGCTTAATGTATAATGCATAATGTTAATTAACTTCCCGGATGTCAACAAGAACTCTAAATAATATGTTCGAAATAATGAACCTCAAGAACGCTAAGATTCGCATTTATCTGTAGTCCGCTTACAAGAAATTAACAATGTTCTAGTCAATCTATAAGAAACTGCAAGCACCGTTTATAGATACTGTACTAATTTACCTTACCAAGGTACTGCAGTGCCAAGTACCGTCTTCAAACGACCGATAAGCCTGGCTATCTTTAACTCTATATTGAAGATACGAGAACATACAAGCTATTTTTATAGGATATATTATGCGTTGAACTCCAGGATCGAGCAATAATGGTGCAACATCATGTGATTTCGTATGATTTGACTTATGGAATATTATCGAAATGAGTAGTGCCATTTTGGCAATGCCGAGCAACCTTGTTCCGAAAAACGCTACATCCTAATTATGTTTTTTTTTAGTCGCGTTGAGCTGGCTGTTACAGGTAACAATGTTTTAGAGACTCATTGATTCTTCCAGTCTCAAGATAGACGCTCAAGTCGGAAATAACAACGGGCGTTCGGTAAACATAGAAAAAAAAACATATACGTAATAATACTACATTTTAGCGGGTAACAACTGCATTCTTGCGTCGAAGCAATCTATATTGCCTTCTGTAGTAAATCTGCTAGCTCGCGGAATTGACTTTTCAGGATGGACCAATATCTAACTCACAATGGGGGTATAGGGTCACACCTTACCGCAACCGTAATTTGTGTCTACGATACTTACAGGATGTTGTGAGCGTTAACTCCTAACACACAGGATTTAGACTAATAATAGACGTCGGCTCATAAGTTGTCTATCTGTAATTGGCCGTCCATTTAGAAAACTGTGAGAATACTGGCCGGGTATCTAACGCAGAATGGTATGATTTTAAACTGTCGTCGAGCTAAATTTGACAGTCATTGTCCGATACTAAAACTAGTGATCAAACTGAAATAGCCTCAAGAGGTCGCTTTTTTACGTGCACTTAGCACGGCAGGCGCTACACATTGCGCGATCTAGATCTTTCATTTGCCAGTAAATATCAAGTCAAATGCCAAGTGCTTCATTCTGAACGTACGAAGTGTTTCGAAAACGTACAAATCAGATAAACACAGGAGAAAGGCCGAATGCTTCGACTTCAGTGCTATGGCTGAAATAACTATTCTCTATAATGAAACGTTTTGACAAACTAAACAGTTCAGCTTAGCATATTGCAGTACTATTTGTCATCATTTATTATGGATACCGTAACACGGGCTAGTTGGCGTCGGCCAAATCTTCAAACCCTATATTTGCATTTGGGGAAGAAGTTATTCTATATATATCTTTTATAGACTAAGTCTATAAAAGATAAGGAAAACACGGCTCAACGACATACTGTTAAAAAAATGAAGATACCGGTTTATTTACAACAGGTTAATTAGTATCTGCGTGTTCCTATGTGCTTATATATCACTTCAATCTGGCAACGTCGCTATACATAATCGACCCATAAGCAAATCTACAGCAACTGACACTCTATTATTAGTAACACGCCAGCTGTAGAAGTGGTCTAAATCGTACACATTTGCCCCATGCTATCCCACTTTTGGACTTTATGGCTCGTTTTATTAGAAATTCACTGATGGAAAAACTCAGCCAATCATAAAATTTTCAATGACTTAGAACAAAGATCGTCTCTTACTTGTTCACCTGAGTTGAGTTCCACTAAGAATTCAATTAGAGATTCTGGTGCACCCTCGTCGCCGTTTCGGCGACACTTCGTTAGCATTTTTCAACTAAACTTACGCATTTGTTTTTATGATTGAGACGCTTTTTTTTGGACAACATCGTTCACTACTTTACCGTCATCATAGTCTCCATACTTCATAATGATATTATTATTATCATTTTCATTCATCACATCATGATCATAACTAACAATAATAATAATAACATTTATCATCGGTTATCTTTTTACTATTATGCTAGTAGTATGTTCTTGGTGTCCATCTTACGTTTCCATTTGTGTTTTTATGTTATTACTATTAATGATGTATTTATTTTCGCTTGTGACGCACTTATTCCAAACGTGTTTCTTATTTGTCATAGAATCTACCCAATTCGAAGTTAACGTCCGGACGTGGGTAAGGGTTGGCGAGAACGTGTTGCCAGTAGGTAGCAGGATCAGGCTTAGGGATGGCGTATTTGTCCAGGACTGGTGTGAGCTTAGCGCAATAACAAGTATAGCTGCACCTAATGTAAGCTGGATAAATTTGAAGAAGTTCACATCAGTTAGCAATAATGTGCTGGACCAGGCTGGAGTAAACCAAGGCAAAGGATAGCTGATATAGCACGAGCCCATGGGAAGAAATGGATACTGAAAATAGATTTTTTTAATACTTCTTAGGTAGCAGTGTCACTACGTGTACACGTTTATTATACGGAGCTGTCGCCTCATTGCCGTTCATGCTATGATGCCCTTCCTTGTAAACGACACTTCTTCAGTAAACGATTTACATCTAAAATTAGTAATATGAAGAGAGCTGAATAAAAACTGTCCGAACGATTAACTTCACGACTGCAGCTTTTCTTGGCAGCTCTAACCCGTATGCATGCCGCAGACAATAGCGATCCCAGAGGGCTTTTATTTGCAGTCACCTCTTGGCTGCTGTTTGTCTTAGTCGATCGGTGAGGTCCAAAGGAGCTGCTGTCCAATCGGTCTATTTCTTCAGCTGATCATTCTTTGCCCCCGAAGTCATATTTTTCAGCTTGCGCTTGTTGATAACTTTGATCGTTCTATTTTGTACTCTAATAAGATCCCTTGCCGGATAGGGGCTGGCCGAGGCTCGACCAGAGGATACCTCATATTGCCGCATATAACTGCTGTGGTTTGTAAAAGGAACGGCGACGAGCGGTGGCGGCAGTCTGCTCCTGCTGATACCTCGCCAACCGCACGCTTCGTCTATGCTACCACTGACGGCACTTCGACATGGCCCCAGGAGGAAGTCAACTGGCAATCTATATCGCCAATATAATAATGATATAGAAATTTTTATATGTGTCTAATAGCATCCGGCATCGGATCTTCGTACTCCTAACAAAAAGATGAGGCTGTCCCATAGTGTCGACTAAAAAATTCTTAGCCGGTGATAATCTCGTAAGTAGCACTTTTTGTGTAAACAGACAGTTCCCTCCTGGGTTGTTTGTGGCATTCGCTCTGACCATTTTTGTTTCTCCTCAGGTAGAGGGTACCTACTATATAATAAGATATGTTTATGTGTATGTATATATACAGTATGCGAAAAATCTTGGCTGCAGCAAGAAACTAATATTTTATAGTACTCACTGAACTCTATTAGTTTATGGTAGATATTGATGAAAATCTACATGACTGGAAGAGTGTTATCAATTGCATAATTCATTCTTATACTAAAAATGTATTTTTTTTTGTCCTAGGATATGGATTACCTTTTTTTGTAGATGGCTACGAACTTTAACTCAAAACGATAGACGAGTATTCTGGTATGGCCTCTAGAGACAGCCACTAGGCCAGTAATTTTGCCTGATTCTTAGGTGTAGCTGGAAAAGTTTTCCAACCTATCATATTGAAATGTTTTTGGTAACAGCAGGGTACACATATACCCAATAGCCCCAACGACATATAACTTAGGCCCTTCATTTGCTTCAGCTCCCAATTACGTCAATTACTACGCCATTACGGAATTACATGAAAATATTTTGAAGACCAAGATTTTTTGCGTAATGCACAGAAATGCATACACAC
>NW_019215734.1:0-6114 GCF_002532875.2 Varroa jacobsoni | reverse complement strand
GTTTTTTGTTTAGAAATCACAGAAGTTCTATAGGGATGAGACTATCGTGTTACCAGAATAATGGTAAAAGGCTATTGACTATAATAGTTTTATATATCATATTAAATTTAGTAGTGTATCATTTATTTAAATGTGTTATTTAAAATACCACTAAATTTAATAATACATTTGTTTCAATTTAGCTTTAAAACGGCCAATACCTTTTCGGCAGCCCAATGTTAGTACTTTCGGCGCAGCTCATTTCCTCTATCAACTATATTCATCAAAGAGTTGTCCCAAGCGAAGTTAGACAACAATGTGTCCTTTTTGCAATTCTTGTAACCGAGTCTCCTGAAGGCGAAACAGAAAATGACATCTGTTATTTTAACGAAATGGTGGAACTAATACGCGGGTTCCAATACTCCAACCCTCCAACGCTACTTTATCTCTCTCTCTCTCTCTCTCTCTCTCTCTCTATATATATATATATATATATATATATTTCTATCTATTCGCGCATGGTAAAATTAACAAGACAGTTGCAAATGTCCTGGGCTCATGTAAAATGACCTGTTTTTCGAGGTTATATTTGGAAATCGATTCAGGCAACATGGTGTACAAGCGCTACGAAGTAGGTTCACACTATCGTGCGTTTGATCGAGGCCAAGCACAAACAGCTCAAAAAATCAAACATCACCTCACTCAGAAACGTTTCTGGATTGGATGGCCAAAGGAAAAAGCACACCTAGATGGGAAGCACAGCCAATACTATTTCTTTATTTATTTGGGATCTTTTCACTTTGAAGTGTATTTCATGGTGCTAAAGGCTTAATGCAGCCTCAGTTGACCTTCATCGGCATTTCAGTTACATAGGTCGTATAGCTAGTTTTCACCCATCGCTGCGTGACTCCGTGACACTTAGAGCGTTTACCCAATTTCTAATATTATAAGGTAGTTTCGATTCTTGCGTCACCTCGTACACTGCGCAAAACGTTTTTTTAGATTTTTAAATATTTTTTAAAATTTTCCTTTAATTAATCCAATAATAATAAAAATAATTATATTTTTATTTTTCAATATCCCCTAAATATCAACGTTAACAGAAATGGCGCTGATTACTCACCCTGAAGTGTACTTTTTATTCAGAATAGCTCCAAGGAGCCTCGATCGTTTGAGACAAGCAATTTCATCTTGACCGTGCCTCACAAACTACCAAGCCGGCGACGTTAGCGTTCATTAAGACGTTATACGCACTCGTACGTATACGCACGTAATTACAGCATGCGAAACCACTAAACAAACAAGCTAGTAAGATCATGTATTTAGTAGTTTTCCTTACTTACGACAACCACATTGGGATCAACAGCCCAATTCATCTTTGTAACCCAGTTAATTCCTTATGGTCATACATGACGTCTACATACGTACGCAAGCGGGTGTTCCTTGATAGCGGAAGCCCATATAGAAAATGACGTTGTTCTCGTCCTGCTCGACAAGCAATTTAAAATAAATCTCGAATAGAAATTGCCGTAAAATAGCAATCCAGAAATCATTTATCAGCCATAAAAGCAGACAAGGCATTCTCAGAAAAACGCAGAAGACTGTTGAGCATTCCTTTAGGTCGTCCTCAAGACTGCGTATTTCTAAAACAAATAAATAAATAAACATAGTTAATTACACTTAGTTAGCGAGCTATATATCCGTTTAAATTGCAGAACGGTATGTGTCTACAAAGCAACAATGCTGTAGACGAAGTGAAACTGTTCAAAGTACCACCGTACTTGTCCTTTATTTCTACGTCGTACTTTATTAATCGAACCCTCCTTTTCCAGACGGGTTTGCCTAATTGGATTTTGCTTGCCGCTAAAATCTACACACGCTTGCTGTGTACGTGCCGCAGAGTAGCTACAATATAAAAGCGGAGTAATTAATTAGAGAATTGAAAATAACTCGCTTCAAAACAAAAGTAACGAGGGCGCATATTTAACAACAAAGGGATCCGTTTATTATTATTGAAGAATGTAACGGTTAATTTCTTAATTAGTTCTCTGCGATCCAGTGCTGTGGTTGATGATGACCGAAATGAGGTGGCCTCATTTCGGTGATGTTCTAGCTCAATGAGTAATAACGGTACGTCCTGAACGCATATTCGAATCTCTCTGTTTTGATTTGACCTTTCTAACCGCTGAACAGTATAATAGTTAGGAACTTATTATACTTAGATATGATCTGAATATAAACAACAGAGGATTTGACCAATAAGATATTAGTAATCATATGCCAGAAACGATTGGGGAGTAAGCATTCTATAGAATGTGTATCTATTCGTGTTCCGGTACCATGTTCCTATACGTCAACGACATTGTCCGAGTGCCATGAGAGCGATGCCCTTCATTGGGTCTCTTAAAGCCACAAGAGATGCACACACAGAAGCGATAAAGATTATTGACGTGCTCGAGATATTGTGGAATAAGAGGCCTACAGCAGGAACAAAGGGGGCGTGTAACATAAATGATGTATTTTCTTCCCTTCTGGGGCCACCAGAACAACCAAGGAAGAACTATGGCTAATGCTATTTTCTTCTCGATTTGTTCCTACTTAATTTAAACCGAATCTGCAAATCGCTTGTCAATCCCATAGCGAGTGCAAGCATACCAAAAGCAATAGACAGAATTTTGGTAATCCGTTACAAAAAGGAGTGCATGTTATTTATTTAAAACGTATAATTTGTAAACGACTGTAATATTTGAAATAGATTATTTCAAATATTACAGTATATAATATATGGCCGGTATAATTGGTGCAATTATATGTGTATATATATATATATATATATATATATATATATATAATTGCACCAGTTATATTGTAATATGCACCGGTGAACACAATGATTATAGCGAATTTTGGCGACTTTGGAGTGAGTACAAGATGAGGTAGACTGGGCCATTTTTTTACCCAGGTACGGAAGCGATACCACCTTATAGCAATGAACACTAGTAATCAGAAAGAAACCATTTTGCCTTAGCAAAATCAATCGACCGACCCACTTGATCTACCCAAGGTAGCTAAATACTTGAGGCAAGGTATTTTTTATTGATATATATATATATGTATATCATTAACTTAGATACAAAATATTACCCCCTGGGTGAGCCGCCGTTATTGCTCAAGCTCGTATTCCTTCAGATTGAAATTGGCTTACCGTTTTGGTGAGCTGTCGAGCATCTGTGTATTCGCCAGTCGGGATAGAGCAAATTGTGTATAACAATAGTGTCTATTGTGCATGGTATCAATACAAATATCAAAAACATATTATATAAAAAAAAAACAGTACAAATCCCATGCTGACTTTTAAAATTTGATATTACATAGTAATCTTGTAGGCAAATTGTTATTTAGCCTGCCCTTCTTTTCGTATTGAAATTCATACGACGCTATGGTTTGTCCGTAGACTAGTCTGCCAAAATAGTTTACCAGTAATACATAGGATTATAAAGAAGTTACGGTTATCTTACTGTAATGATAGGACGCTACTCATAAGTATTAATAAAAAGCAAAAAACAGAGCAGCCATAATTTTGAGCACTACGAATTCGTTACTTAAGCACACATATCGAGTAGAATGTCTTTAATGGGATGTAAACCAGTAATTCTTCAACTTTTAGTGCCAAGGGCTTCACTGTCCAAGTTACCCAACATTTTATTCTGGGAACTACTCACAAACGCTGGCCAATTCTGATGAAAATCAAGTGTATGGCTTCTCTGTAATAGTTCCAGCTGGCCTTAAATCAAACTATTACAAATAACTGGTATTTGTTCTACTGATCTAAAGTTAATATACGAAGATTAGCTTCTGATCGTCGACACCAATGCACATCACGATATTAGGATCAAATTCCGTAAATTGTATATATGGGAGCTGTTTCTACGCCTTAACATAAAATGTAAAAGCTAAAATGATCCTGGTGATTTTTTAGGGAACGTTACCCGATATTTTGCTAAGCCAGAATATTGGCCATTGAAACCACCAAACAGTGAAAGGACAATGCCGAAACCATTGGAGTAAGGTATCATAACACAAAGCAGCCTAATACAAAATCAAGACAAATCGTCTGTAGAAGAGAATCAACATTTCTCTCTAGTTTTTTTTTTGCCTAGCAGTCCTCGAAACGACCGTGACCCCTTATATTTACGCTTTTCTTATTGAAGGTAGTGCTCTTCCCGGCTTAATATCGATTCGACTAAGATTATTTAACCTGTTTACGGAAGCCGTAGGTTTTCAGATGGCGAGAGAAGCTTTCACTGGAAAAATACGTTTGACGTACACGAATAGATAAAACGAAATAGATAATCATATTCATTTCGAGGTTTTTAAAGGGTAAAGGTAGAGGATGTTAGGTGATTGTTCCCTGGCCCTTTTAGAAGTACTTTAGATGACTACGTTGATGACCTTCTCTCAAATGTCGACTGTACTGAAATGTCCTCGGCAGTGGCAATGCCACATATGACAAGATGCTCTCCCTGCGGAATGTAATACCGAAAAATGGCTTGGATGTCCCTTTACTACCATTGCGATAATGATTACACTTCCCAGATCGTTTATGCTGCATGTGACATAGGTCAGATATTGACCAATTTTTGGTATTGTTTGGCTAGATATCTATCATATATAAATACTACCTTATTTTCTTCTAGAAAACGTGAACCTGTGTACGCTTGTACAAATCACTAGTATTTCACAATCAAAATACAAAAAAAAGAAACAAATCAAAATCACAAAACAAATAGTATTATACTGCTGAGCAATGTAGGAGCTTCATTGATAACTGTTTAAAAATTTTTCTTTCTAAAAGAATTAAAATTTTTCTTTCTAAAAGAATTACGGTAAACACCTTCTCTAAAGAGGAATGCCGTTGGGGTTTTCAAGAATTTATCTAATCTACTTAACTGGAACGAGCTGGTTTCATATCGCATTACTTTATGTACATATAAATAGAATGCTGCAATTAATCAAGGGCAAGTGACAGAGGTGTTGCTTTGAAGCATATTGTTTGTTTCCCAAGTCTTTGGACACGTAATGCTTTGCACACGTACTTCAAACTATAAAAGAAAAACGCAACAAGCCTTTTTGGCGTGCTAAGTCATATCTACTGTGATACATAAAAAGGTAAACAATTCTCTTTTGATTCAGTTTGGTACTATGCAGGTCTAAGTCCGTTCTAAGGGTATGCTAAACGGTCCCTGAGCCATGTCCGAGAGATTCATTTGTTCTTCGGTTTAGCAACGGAGCTTCACAATTAACGATCCATCAGAATTTCAGTAAATATGATGAGTTTCAATCGATTCATTTGTCTCGTCGAAGTTCAACCACCTGTCAAACTTGAAGGAGCAAGAATAGTTTTATTCTTGCTTAAACTTACCTACATATTTCAAATATTGATTCTCAGTATCGAAAATGGTTGATCGAGGTTTTGCCCAGTGTACGAACTAATGCCAGAAAACCTTACCCGGACACATTTTATTTCGAGCGGCAGTAACTGAATTTATATGGCCAAGTATTTAAATACATTGCCTCGTAACAATTCCGATCGACACCTCTTTTGTCGTGCAGTCACGCATCAAGATCCTCTGTACAGCGTATGTGGTTTAGGGTGATTGGCTGGATTGGGCCCTTACTATCGGGAGATTCTATTCAAAGTAAACATTTTTCTTTAAAATAGAAATATTTTACGGTAAAAGAAAAACTGATACCGCTTTTGCTTGGCATAAGAGTGTTTTTTCTGTTTGGTTGTCCGAGGCAGTGGCCTTTTTTTAAATGGGTGACGTCTAACTATTTGCCCTTGGTCTGGGTCAAACATATAATCGAGATTTATCTAGTAGCCTCTGTATACTATATTCTTTGATAGCGTTGAATAGTATGTCCACCATGTAGTGTGTAGAAGGCAACAATAATTCCAAGCGGCTTTTGTGCATTTAGCTTTACGGCGTATTATCCTATTCAGATAATTCTGATATGGGCGAATATTATTTGGAGAAGTCTTTACATAAATTTTAAAATTCATAAATAGTAGGAATACATCTGTATATAGTATACATCTGTCTCGTCCAAAGCTCGCAGAGCTTCTGTAAAACC
>NW_019215733.1:0-6125 GCF_002532875.2 Varroa jacobsoni | reverse complement strand
TGTGTGTTCTGGATCTTGTCCAGCTAAGGCTGCTTGAAAAAAAGTAGTTTTTGGCTTACCGTAAGGCTGCTCCCATCCAGTTAGCTCAAAAAGTCTGTCCCTATGAGGATCTAAACAAGATGTACTTAGTATCCAACTCAAAAAGGCGATGAAGTACAGCTTCATAAAAATGGGTAAGATACAAAGAATCTTTTAACACAGATCTTGCATTTCCAGTGTAAATTATAAAATCTGGAGAATGACAAAAATAGCAAAAAAGTTTTTAGGGCCTCCCGGAACAGATTTTACTATAGCCAGCTAATTATATTACATGAGCTCGAAAAATGATGTAATTGCGGTCTCTATTACAGAGAGTCAACGGTAATTAATATGTTATAACATGTAACGTTTTTCAACTTTGAGGAAGATCTGTTAGATCAAAAAGTGGATTACTGCAACAGTACTGCTTGCGGAGTCAGAGCACAGACCCTTCATAACGTGTGTCTTTACATCATGGCATTAGTAAGCATTTAAAGGCAGTTTAAATAAGGGAGTAAGCAAAATCATGAATTGCCGAGACCAGCTTAAGATTAGCATCTTAGGCAAGATCTATCTTTTGAGATCAACATTCCACGTTTGGTTTAGGGGAGAGCTGGCAAAATCATATATGCTTCTGACTACGTTTTGCATTTTGTTATTTATCATAGTTGTTTCACAGACGTGAGATGATTTATGAGTGCGGAACACTAAGTTGTTCTGTCTTCTGGTAAATAGAAACACAAAAAAGCTTGAAAGTAAATTTCTGCGTGTTTCCCTTTTTTTTAAAAGAATCTGATGACCCGCGAGAACTTCTTATCTAGCTCGTAATATAACAGACCTTGACACAGAGCTGCTTTGGCGGTGGTCTATCGTCCTCATTTCCCTTCTTGTTCTTCCTGTTGCCGTTTAGTTTTAATTCGTGGTCTACTGAAGTAACAATAGGTGCGAGCACGTACATCTATTGGCTTCATTCGTAGGTCGGTCACATGAGCGGATGTATGTGTTATCTCTAGTGTTCCCGCTGGAAACCGTCGAAAAGACAATCGTCTTTTAGCCTTAACCGATTTATAAAACGATTATTTCTTTTCTAAATCGTCTTCTTTTCACCTGCGTTTTTCTTCCGAGTTCTTCTCCTGTCTTTGGGTCAAAAGGGATCTGTAGGAAATCCACCTCGTAAAAAAGCCTTCCCGTCATTTTTCTGTTGCTTTCGTTGCTGTTGTCAACCTTCAAGTACTTCAAGTTGCGCTGTTGATATATATCGCTGGTTAGAAGATTACTGTAACATAATTTACCCGAATAACAACCAAATTTCGTTTTATTTGTGAAGTCTCAGTATAACGCTGATATGCTGGTTCTTTAAATCGGATCCTGCATACTGGATGCACATTTTTAAATTACTTTTTCACGCTGATGTTACTCGTTATAGAATAGACGTAAGCTAAACATTAAACCTAAAGAAGCGTAATAATATTTAGTTTTTTTTTTTAACATTACATACAACTTAATCCAGTCCACCTAAAACTAAGCTTTATTATTGATACTCAACTTCATGTCATCACGCAGACCCCTCCGTTTAGGTTTTTACATTTTGCTGGCTTTCAATTTTAACAAAAAACTCTAGTGTGAATTGAAAACAAAGTGAATTCGTTTTAGCCTAAGAATTCTTTAGATTATGTATACAGTAGAATATGGGAGGGCTATACGGGCTGATATTTGCTTAAGTCGATCGTTGAGATCAACTGTTGTTGCGGGAGAGATACACACCAATGGACCATCTGATGGTCAAAAATCGGTTTACAGCAATCGACCATTTTTGCAGGAAAACACCAGTCACAGTCGCCCATGTTGCTCCAGCTGCTTATTCTGTGTGGAGAAATTAATCATTCAGCAGAGTCGCAATATTCTTTTCTACCGAGAAGGCGCTGTGACTTAAGCTATAGGATATCGCGCTCCACAACCATATAATTTGTTCAAACTGTAATTTGCCCACCATACGTTCTCATGATGTTATTCTAGGTAGTAAGAAGGATCTAAATATAAAGAGGAGAGGATGTGGTTATAGGGGCTAACTTTATGGTATTATTTAAAACGACCGATGGCACGAATAAGAAAAACGAAGATTCTTATGTCAAGTAGCTTAAGTAGGCTCATCATTATGAATTTAATTTTCAGAAGATATCAACTGATGACTCCAATATGTCTGTATATATGTACTCGCAAGGTAGTGTGCTAGAAATGAAAATATGGGAGCTATTAATGATTTCGTATAAAGAGATCGGTCATTAAACAAAACTAAAAATAAGCTGCCTGTTCCGGTTTAGGATAAAGAGGCCGGTGCTTTATAATCATTTACTGCCTATTCAAGCAGGTTGCACATTATAGTTCATATACCATAAGTACAGGTAAAATTCTACTGTACAGTGTAAAGCCCACTTTTGGATGGTTTCTATACTAGTATATCCACGAGTTGTATTTTACTCGTCGAAGAAGGAACAGTAGCTGTTTGCACTGTCTATCTATAGATATAGATTAGATATATATATTATAAGGTTGGAATTAAGCCCACATAAGCATCGTGGTTATGCATGATTCAGGTATAAATAATTATCCATGGTAAATTCTAATCTACGATCACGATTTTCCGAAACATGGTGTATATATCAATGATCTCGTTTTGTTTAAACAACACGTCATGCCAATAAAGCTGTCAGCACTTCTTTAAAAAATAACAGCATGTGGCACATCGTTAACAACAACGACGTGTCACATTTTTTGAACTTTTTCAAACTTAGTTAAAAAGCGCGAATTACACTAAATAAAGAGTTTGTATGTATTTCGAACTTTAGTAGCATCAAAAGTAAAGATCAACGTTTCAAAAAACGGAGTGATGTTATGGCCTTGTCCCATATAGCCTCATCTTTTCCTATATCCAAATATTGTTCGAAAAGCCGAACTGTAGCAGTATGCAGACTGAAATCTGTGTAACGACCTTGATTATAATTCTAATACATTATCCGCAAGCGTGATTTTCGGAACATATTTGTTGGTGACATTTTCGAATCGCAACTGTGCTATAGTTTCATTTAAATGCAACCTTGGGAATATAACACAGAGATAACGAATTAATTTAGCATATGGCATAGGATACATGTACAATAGTATATATAGAATATATACAATAGTATATGTGCGAACTAGATTTAGTTGTACCCTAAGGTGTGCTGAAATACATTAACCCATAAAACCTCGCTCCGTTCTGACTCACGTAACCTCGATTAAGCTATATATAATTTAATACATTTTTTCTCTATTTGCGTTTCGTCTGTTTTGAGAAATGTAGCTCTGACACTTAGGACAGTCTAGTACGAAAGAGCACCTCTATTAAATGATCTACATAGTAGATGTTGCATCGAAGCTCACTTAACCTTGTATTTTTTGAGACGCCAATGATATTTACAATACGATAAAATATTTTCAAGTGCATACCCCACATAGGTTCAAAGAAAATATATTGTTAACCCTTTCTGAACTTATCACTTTGATAAAAAAAAATAGGCTGTAGCAGCAAATTTCTCTTCGTATCAAAAAATTTTAAGATTTTATTGGGGTTAGAAATTTTAATGGAGCAAGCGCATTCATGCGGGTCCACAATAGCAGGTAGTTTAAGTCCGAACAGCTTCACAATACTCTGGCTCATTATTTTTTCGCCTATACAATTTTGGCAGATGCATAATTTGTTCTAAGGCTGAAAGTGGTTACGTATAGACCGTTAAAGAAAGTGATTTTATGAACTTTCATTGTGATTTCGGAGAACTATAGATAAAAACAGCGAATCCACTACCTGTCTGTTGACGGAATTGATACTTTTCACATCGTCCGGACTGATGGCTAGGGTGCAAATGACTGTGTATAATTCGATGTTCTTCGGCCAGCAGACATCGTGTGGCAACAGCGATGCAACAGCGATCGGGACGCCACGAGGGCAGCTGCGGACAAGGTCAGTCTAATCAACACCAGAACGTCAACTGACAATGCGGCTCTGCGTAAACACCGCCAGGGGGCGCTGCAACAGCTAAGTGAAGGAAGATAGGTCTCTCTGCAACCTCTTCTCCGTTTCCGTCATTCTGACGTTCTGCTAAATCTTTACGCCAATTTTCCGCGTAGCTCATAGCTGTAAGTAGGAGTTCCACGAGCATGTTTACATATAGCTCATTCTTTCACCATGTATGAAACATATTTTTTAAGAGTCGGGATTCGACCGAAAATTGAAAAACGGTTTAAAGTGTTGCTATAACTATCCAGCTTGAATGTGTAACATACATCCACCTGTGCCTTCGGGGGCTTAGTAAGCATGCTAGGAAACTCTTCTTCTAGTAGTTGGAAAGAAGAGACGGCCTTTATTATAAGCTTGAGAGATAACGGTAAAGACCAAGAGTCTCAGATTTTAGCGGTAGATTCAGGGCACCGAACTCCTTTGACTGAGCGCCTGTTTGTGGACTTAAATATTGAAAAAGTTTGCTAAGACACAAGATAAAAATCCGTTTAAAAAAATGCGAGGGGCCTCAAGATCCGCTGTGCTCCCAAGACACCCTGTCTCAGGAGCAACACCAAATGTCAAAAAGGAAGAGCAAGGCGCAGCATTTCTTGTAGAGGAAGCTAAAGCAATCATAGATGAGGGACCCAAGAACGATGCAATCATTTTGGAGCTGGACAACGATTCACCTTTCACAAATGGTGGCACTAAAGAGGATATTTACTCGATTACCGAACAAAGGAAGATGGCTCATCCAAGGGATAGCGTCTGCCCCGTAACTAGTAAAAATAACGGCGATAACAAAAAAGTAAAGTAGATACCGTAACAGATTTTACCACTGATCCACCGGCTAATTCTGATGAGGCTTTCAAGCAAGTTAAGGACTCAGTTAAATCCCTTAACTTTTGAAAGCAACATAGGGCTACGCAAAGCTCTGTAAAAATGTCCACAAAAAAGCATAGGAATGGTAACTTTTCGAAGAAAATAAAGAAAAAAGTATCGTGAGGTTACGCTAAATAATCTATAAAAAAAAAAAAAAAGCAAATTAGAAAGTAAGCACCGCGACGATATGCTTACAGTCCAGGCCGAGGCACTCATGTAATAGTCTGAATTAATAAATAAGCGCAACGAAAAAATAAATAAGCGCAAAAGCAGCTACAGCTGCTCCAAGAGCAGTAAGTTAAGACAAACCCCGGAGCAACAGAACAGAGTATACTTTGCGTGAAATGCAACAAGCACCTAGAGCAATTAAAGCGCCTAAAGCTGCCATTGAAATTGAAAACGAGGGTCGGAGAGTGCAGATACTCGATGACCTGGTTCACTTGCTCTACAAAGAATGACCTAAGGTAGTATATAAAGAATTCAGCTTTAGGCGAAGAAGCAATTTGGGTGCACGTGTAATAATTGTTACCCAAGGTTTGGTTAAGGATGATTTTCTGATGGAAAAACTGATAACAAAATTTTCCATTATCCTACCGTCGAAGAACTCCTAGGTTCGGAGGCAGCGATAGAATGGAGGTAGCGAATATCGAAAACTTAGCGGAAAACATTCCTGGAAATCCACGGATGTTCACTAGGACGCTATACCGTGGGGGAGGGAGGGGGGACGTAGGTTTCTTATAAACCCAAGATCATTGAAAAAAGTCGGTCATTCGTAGATAGGGACCCTCTATGTCTTCAAACCTCCGAGGAACGAAAAGGACCCTCCATTAAACGACCCATCGAGGTTTGCTGCAAAAAAATGCAAATGCAAAGTGGAGTTGATCACAGGGTAAGGCCTGAGGACTTTTCGTGAACCCTGCATATCTCACCTATACGATAAGGAGAGCGATATAGATAGAACCGGCCAGATTTGGTTAAGGTCAAGGAGATTTTCACCTTCAAAGACATCTTCAGCAATATCAGAGCCTACGTAACGCCGAAGGAAGCAATGGTAAGAACTGGTACTGTCAGAAATGCCAGGGGAACATATCTTGTCGTAAGAACAACTAAAACTATGATGGGTAGAGACTAAACCCCTATAGACATTATACAGCACGGTGTAGATGCGGTGGTTGACGTGCGAGAGGTCTCG
>NW_019215732.1:0-6144 GCF_002532875.2 Varroa jacobsoni | reverse complement strand
CGATGATATAATGCAATACCTTATCAGAATCCGTTCTTTCGCTTAAGCTCGTACATATATGCTCACACGAGACGTTAGAGCAATAACTGACCTCGTCTCATTGGTTTGACATTACGTCTAATAGAATAGAGGCTCTATCAGTTCTACTTCAATTACATCAAAGCTTGTTTCGTTTAAATAGAAAACGGCACGGCTGACTCATAGTAACTTGCCGCGAGATTCGTGCCATAAGGTAGGACGTTTTAAGCTCATTCTTGAAGAATAGGTCCAACACAAAATTATGGCAAATTTACGATATAAAACGTTGGCTCTTGGGCTCAGTTCTACAAGATGTTGCCAGTTATGGCAAGACCTGGTGTCTTCCCACTTATTTTTTAGGTCAAGTTAATGGGTACAGACATTAGGTCCATCTAACCTTCTCGAAGTAACTTCTCGGTTGATTTAGTTTAAATAGATGAATAATTGATATAGGTACTTTTGTTCTTTAGAATCTCCTGTAATAAATACACTATTTTTATTATTCGAATGTCCTAAAAAGTCGGCAGTGATTCATAGGATAGAATAGCGCGGTCTAGTATGATTTAGCGCACATTTGAATGGCGAGCTTCTGTCAGAACTTCGTCCCACTCTTCACAAATCGGACTACGTATACATAAGCCACTGATAAGAATTGAACCTTATTAAATAAGGCGTCGTACTATTATCATCTAACGGACATGTTTCGTTGCTTATATCAACCACAGAACACCTCCATTGTATATTCTCTGAGTGCTGATGGTTATTCTACAAGCCTAAAGGTTACATATCACGTTCATGTTACTTTTTAAGGTTCCTGTTAGGCTTAGGAACAACGCGATTAGGCTATTTATGGTTAAATCGCTTATTCGTTTGTGTTTATTACACTAATATATAAACAGGTACTTGTTTGTATTATTGTTGCAATTGAATTAGAACAATAAGAATAAACTAAACCTGAAAGTAATTAATAGACGCAGAGCAATTAGGGCTTCTAAGAAAATACAAATTACTTTGGCTTCTATCAAAATTATGTTTAGTCGACACGAGCTTGTAAGCTTTGTCAAAAACAGACATACAAGTGGGCAAAGTAACTAATACGGCTTTATTGCAGAGGGTATCACAAAAGCATGACACCAGATACAATACCTAAGTAGAATGATGGAAACAACAGGGAACTATCAGTAGCAAATAGCTGTTCTATCCTCTCCTGTATTCAGCCGTTCCTTCGTGTTTACCACATTTTTTAATGGATCACTGTAATGTTTGTCGGCTCTTCGTTGCTTCCCAATAGCAGTAGAAACACTAAAGATACACTCGTTCAGCAGATGTTTCTATAAAGCGGTACGCTACCACAGATATTTTGTAAGGGACGCAAGATGCTACCGAATCGGCAATGTGCTGCCTATAGACGGGTGGCCTTTATGTGAAGCCATTTGCGAAAACAACCCAGGGATGTTGGAGCGTAAAGTAAACTTGTCCAACCGGTTTACCGTGTCTGACACTTGTTAAATGCGCCCCATTGTTACTCACCCACGATTCTTCCATCTTCCTTCAATCCCTAACTTTCGCTCCTTTTTCTCCCCAGCTCTTCGTTAAATAGAGAACCAGACGTGTGCGTGCTAGGACATCTTTATCACGCGTCGTTTTTCACATTTAAATTGTATGACTCTCCCAGTATCCTCAGCACCCTGTTAGCCTCACAGATACCTAGATCTATGTTTTTATTTCAACTAATCTTGCTCACAACGCCACATGAGGCAAGGACAGCTTGGTTTCCGAAATCGCAGTGGTTCTCTCAGATTTAGAAGCTATGATATTGCCAACATTCGACATCAACAATGCAGCAGCAGGCTAATGCTTGCTCTACCACGCGCGCACTTTCTGGACGTCGGACTCGTCCTTCTTGTCGACTTTCTTGTTTTTAAAAATGGCCAAAAGTCTGAGGGATTGCCCAATTTCATTAGAGTTAGGTCAAGGTTCTGACTCAGTTTGAATTTTTCCATATCAGTGACAGAAATTTACGACCGAGTTTTCCCTTCTAGTTCTTCCAGAGCAGCGCTGTTCGACACCAGAGGTTCTTAAGGGCTCAGCCACCACCCGACAACCAAGTAGGTACTTAGCCTTTCAATTCATCTTGCTTTCGTATTGGTCCGCGCTTTCGTAGATTCCATGGCATCAAACTCTTGATATGACCCCACTCCATGCTACTAAGTGTTCAGTAGTGGAAGTCCTTTTATGTGGAATTGCCAGTTGCATTGCGGACAAGTCGTCTGGCCTTCGCTACCTAACGCTAGCTTTAGTTCTTGTTCACCGGTTCAACAACGCAACTTGTCAATGGCGGAGTGAAAAGCTCAAACGGGGTTTCTAGTGACTGGTTTTTACCAGGCGAGTCGATTTAGGACTGACAAAACTGGAGCTCTGATAATGTGAAAGCGCGCGTCGCTCCAAAGTTGACTGTCGAGGCTTGTTCACAACAGACTTTTGACTCAACGCAACGTTGCGACAGCGGAGCAACCGTACGCGATTTCCGTCGCATTGGTAACAAAGGCGACGTTCATCTGTCATCTGGCCGAACTCGACTTCCCTTAAATCGATATCTGCCGTATCCATTTGTGCCCTTCTGTCCGCACAGGTTACAGTGCAAGGTCTAACTTCCTTTATCTTGCGCACAGTGACGCGAGAGAGTGATGCGGAAGTATGTGTCCCTTGGACGCTTGCTTGCCACGAAGGAATGAAAACGCGCCAAGATTGCGGATGTAATTTTGAAACGAACGTCAGCAACACAGGGTGAAGACAACCACACTTTTGACGGTAAATATTAACCATACCTACTCCTTACCACCTGCTGCGTAACTGAAAATCATCGAATAGGCCATGCCACTCTACAGTTGTTAAGTCGAAGTGGCAAGGTATTTGCAAATCCATCGGAGCTGTTTATAGGTTCCACGCATTGGCCTAGCCTACCTAGATTCTGGTGTAGGAGAACACCGATGACGTCTTGGTAACTCGTAGGTTATGCATTAGCTGTGCCTCAAAGTTGTCCGTTTCGAATCATTTCGACCTCATCTTCATGGGGTAACGAAGCTAGTTAACTTAGCAAAATTTCTACAACTTGTTTGTATTGGTGTGCCTTTAGTCTATCAAAAGATTATAACTATACACAATAAAAAGGTGCTGAAAGGCTTTAGGGACATGTTAAGATAAGTGCGATGGCGCTAGTTCCTAAATACGAATATTGTGTCATTCGATGAAGCTTTCGCTCGGTTACAATGCCAAATGTATGAGGTCGTCTGCAGCTTCCTTGTCCAGGCCAACCTTGTCAAATTTATTTTGTTACTCTACTAAAGTATTAGCGTTTTCTTAAAACAGTGACTACTGGTTTTGCTTTACATATAGGTTACCATTTATATCAAAATATTATAATATAATATAAAGTATTATATCGAAATGTATAAAATAAAATTCCTATACACACGTATTTTAACGACGTGAGTAAAAAATAATATCAGACTTTTTTGCCTTGTTCATTTCAACTCATCTCTATGTTACTTACAATATGATTCCGAATTTCGGTATTTTTAAGTAATGGTACATTTGTTACGGTATGCTGGCTTATTAAATTATCAAAAATCTCCATTATAGCTCATTACTATACGATTTGGTAGTCCAGCATTTTCTTATGTTGTTTGCCATTACGAAATGGATGTCCCCATAGTTTTGTCCACTGCGGATATCCATACTAGATGTTGATACTATCGTACAACCGTAGACTTCTGTTAACAGACCTTCTGTTTCAGGCAGGCACTACTTAAATCCCAGTAGGACCACTGCAATCGATTCCACCGAAGCCATTAAAATGAACTGCCCCTTCATGAAATCTCTTTACTCTACTTGCTTGATCACCTTTACCGTGTGTATGAAGGGTAATGCCCCTGTCGTAAAATATTTTCACGCTGTCGAAATGATACAATGCAATGTAATACTTGTAAATTATCCATCTATGACAAAGTCTAGCGTCCAGACTAAGCATTAATCCTGCTCTATGCAGAGCCCCGTCACTCAGTCTTTGGACAAGACCGGCGTTCGTTACCTAAATGAATGAAGCTACATACCTGCAAGATTTAGTAGGAAACCCCCTCTGACCATGTCCAAGATCAGTTTATATCCACTAGCACGAAGTAATACACGTTGGACTACTTACCTTTTAAACGAGTCCCAGCTAAAGATGCGCAAGCTCATTTCCTTTGACTAAGGTGGGAAGTAAAGCAGCACCCACAAGACTGCAGCTGGACAAGCAAATTTCTAGGCGTCGGTTGAGGAAAAGAGCTTGACAACCTATCAGAGGACATATCCTATTATTTTTATCGTTAAAATAGTCAAATGTATGAACTCAAGTGAATGCACGCTAGTACCCAACTCTATGTACATATAATTCAGAATATACACGGAAAAATTTTAGGGTTGTCGCTGGCCCTGGCGTAGCGTCAGAAAAATTACAGGGTGTTATGATTGTCATGAGGCCCTTTGAAAATTTGAATAACAAGCCACTGCCTCTAATCTCTGTATAGGCTACTGTAGATAAGCTTTATAGCTCTGTATAGGTTTTAGTAAAGGTGAAAAGAAATAAAAAAAAAAACTTATGGGAACATTCAAGAGTGCTTTGTGTTAAAGTTTCCCTTCATCTACCAGAAAGCAACGTACAAAGTTATATATAAAAAAGAAAAAAAAAAGCTGTGAATCCGCCTTGGTCAATAAACTGAACGGTCCTACGTACCTAGTGTAGTATGGTGTGTATTGTTGTTGAGTGTCCGTCAACCGTGACAAGTGGGAGACACAATTTTCCTTCGAAGGCGGTACCCAAAAGAAACCAAGCCAAGATTCTGCCGAAGATAGGTTTAAATTAACGGTTCCATTGTTTTCAATACTTCAGCATTTTTCTTATCCATATTTTCCAACACTAGTATTAACTGCTTAGCAAAATTCTTTTTGCTTTAACAATTTTCTGTAAGATGCAGATATAATAATATCTGGCCATTGCGCCACGGTGGAACTGCCTTTCTGGATGTTTCGCGTACCCTAAACTTAATCTAGCACGTGAAAAGCGACGCAATACGGAATACCTGAAAATAGGCGTCCACAGGTTAATGGAAAAAGGCTAAGTACCCGTCTGTCGATAGTTTGTTTTCCTATCCTGTTCGAAATAGAATGCAATAAATAACTGGATGTTCGTAGAGAAACTCCTCACAGACGAAAAGAAGTGTTTATCCTTTGCTCACCGCGCCACTTAGGCAACGAAAATTACTTCTGAAATGAGACTATGTAGAATGAGTCACTTAGATATGTGACGACATCATGATCGACTTTGGCCTTGAGCCGAAGTACGCGCCTTGTGTCAGGCTAAACAACATTACGGTAACGCTGGCATGTGCTTTAATGAAACTGTAGAGCGTTTTTTGCCAAATCAAAACTACTCACCGATGGAAACAACGCTACCCATAAATCGATCGATCGCTGAGTTAGAACCCATTAATATTGCCTAACTGATTGGTGTATTTTTAGATCGCGTATGTTTTTAACGGCCAGATATTTTGCAGTCATCCGTATGTATGAGTCGATTAGAATTGTTTCTTTAAAAATTCGTGTTTCCAGTGATTAGAAATGAGTTGCGTACGTATCGATAGCAAATTCATAGTGCAGTAGCAGCGTAAAAGTTTTTGATTGTAAGTTCTAAGCCACGTGAAGCGTTCAGTCTCGTTCGAAAAGGCATATTTGAACTATACCATCGTTGCCTGGTGTGGGCAGACAAACAGCCCTTAAGCCACAAATCGCCTGTACCAATCCTACTGCAAGGCCCGTTTTTATCGAAAGCTTAGTAAAGCAGTTGTAAAGAGTACTACTTCAAAATGGTTTGGGAAACAGTTCCAAGATTATTCTACAGAAGAGATCAGTACTCTTCTCAGGTATACAAGTATGCGTCTTAATAGTAGATACGAACGGGGTATCGTGCGCGAACTTCTTCGTAAAACACCTGGGCAGATACATTAAGACGCATTGTCGGTGGCGGGTCCTTCGGGGAGCTATGTATTTTGAATTATTTATTATTATAATTATTTTGAATTAAACGCA
>NW_019215731.1:0-6143 GCF_002532875.2 Varroa jacobsoni | reverse complement strand
ATTCAAATTTGCTATTTAAAAAAATTCGATTTCACGAAAGTGTTTAATTCAATTTAGTTTTTCTTGTCCATGTATAGGCCGCACGATCTAATTAATGGTCAATGCCATTCCTTGCTGACCGATGACGTAGACCTACGAAACTCCGTGTACACGCTCCGTACATTCCGTACACTTCATCCGCAAACGTTTCAGGATGCGACTCGACAAGTTCAAAACTGTAGAAGAAATCCCGTTACAAATATTAGGTTTCATTAAACTTCGAGAACATCTGTACGTTAAGTCACGGCAAAGGATAAGCTAATTTGCCTAGCCCACAAATGGACAACTCTATGTGTGAGCATGTTCTTCAACCACAACCGACCAGGGGTGGTCGACCACCCCGTACTGAATATCTTGTAGGCAACGCATAATTCTCGTATGTAATTGCTCTTTGCTCTCCATTGTCGGGATGAAGAGGTCCTCCGTGCAGCTGTTAGTTCTGTATAAAATTCGCTTGATCGGCAAGATAACACATGCCGTGCCACTTCCAAACATTTCCATGAGCCGGCCTTCTCTATGGGCCTCGCGTAACTCACTCATAGTTATCATACGTTCACTTACTTTAAATTCATTCCATTCTCGAGCAATGTCAAGTACCGAGCGACGTGTAATACCCGGCAGGATGATACCATTCAATGGAGGTGTAACCAGCTCGGGGGTATCATCTTTGTCGCGCAAGAACACGAACACGTTCATGGCGCCCACTTCGGTAATCTGTGCGTTATCACCAAATAGCCAAAGCACCTGTTGTAGGCCCAAATTTTCCGCCTCGCTCTGAACCGACAACGTGGGAGCATAATTGCATCCAAGCTTTCTATCCCCAGTTCCCCCGGGCCACGCTCGCACGTATCGTGGATCAGCTAGAAGACTAATTGGCATAACGCCTGTGCCATAATATGCATCAACTGGGCCCATTATCACGTAGAAATACGCCTCATTGGATTTACCTAGACCCAGTGTTGGCTCGATCCCAAACAACGTTGGCCGTATATAGAGCGAACTCATTGGAGTACACGGAACCCAACCACGGTCAACATCAACAAGTCGCATGAGACAGCGGAGAAATTCCTGTGCATCAAATGTGGGTAGCTGAAGCCTATCGGCGGAAGCGAGCATTCGCTCAATATTGAGCTCTGGCCGGAAAAGTCGAATACGTTCGTCCCGTCCACGATAGGCCTTTAAACCTTCGAACAGCTCTTGTGCGTAGTGGAGAACTTTTGCTGCCGGATGCAGCTGTATCAAGTGGAAGGGAACGATTTTCGGCTGACCCCATCCAGATCCAAGCTTCCAGTTGCTTTCAAGCATATGGTCCGAAAAAATCGTGCCAAAGGGGAAGTGTTTAGCCTGTGGTCTATTCAGGCAGGGATTCTTCGGTGACTCCTCGATCTTAAGATCTTTGTAAAAAAAAGTATGATTACAATTCGATTCTGCGTTCCGAGAGCTGGAGGTCGAACAATAACGATTGCTGCCGTTCCAAAACAGCTTCGAGCTGGCCGACGGGCTAATCCACGAACACGAAAACCCTCGTAATTTTAACAGGCAGGGTGTTGCTGAAACAGTGTCACTTGGGGACGAGATAAAAGTCGAAGAATAGTTCCGGCGGCCATAGTTAAACGACCACTTATTAACGACGCCGGGAAGAGTTAGGCGTTTCAAGAATAAGCTGGAAACAGGTGCAAAGCTCACAGGCCAATGACATTTGGCGATAATGACGTCTCGTAGACGTGCGTTAATCACATGCAACATTTAATCTTAAAGCTACAATGTTAAGTAAAATAAGTCTGAGCTTAGCTCCGTCGTAATAGCAATTTGCTTCGTTTCTACAACAGCTTAGATTTGTAAAAAGTAAGACTAGTACCGGTATACGCATCACGTAAGTGCTAACAACGTAAAATTGAATGATCTACATTTTTTTTTTAGGAATGTGCATGTCCTATAACCCATGAAACGATGCGAAACTCTCTCTGTAGCCGCAGGTGAGTGTCTAATAAGCCTAATAACGACAAAAATGTTGCTTTTTTTTTCTAACCAAGGCTCGATCTGAAGTTTCCCCTGTAAATATTTCTCAGCATCTGTAAGGAAGTGCGCACACTTGGTCTCAAGACACAGAAACCGCTAGATGTCACTCTGATTTTGATGTGATGTTTGGAACACACGTGCTACGTTCTGAAACGAAGCAGCCATTTTTAAAGGTATTAACCCAAACAGTATGAGGGTGGAGCTATGTAAACGAACCCAGATTGTTTTTGTCCTTTTTTCGTCGAAAACTAGTTTACGCGCTACATAATGTCTTTCGAGACTATGATTACTGCTCTGGAGCTGCAGCTGATTTTTTGCAAGCCACGATATCGCAGAAACAAAGTACAACGTCAAGTGTCCTTTCTAATTCACTCGATGGTTTGGCTGCTTTATAACGTTTGTAATGAATATATCTGAGGAAATAAATGCAATTAATGTAGGCAGGCACACGTGAATGCGAAGGTCTATAATTTATGTGAGAATTTTCGCCAAAAAAATCGTCGATTTTTTCGCTCGTTTACGGTAGACGTTGGGGTATCTTGCGAAGTAGCCAAGTGGATCGAGGGGTTCAAATATAGCTATATTTTGCGTACTCGATATTTGATAATTATCGTGATTTATTTCCGACGGATATTCTTATGAACGGGGAGCGATAAGCTAAGCTGGAGAGCGGTAAAGGGACCTCTCCAATGATGAACGAGCCCTTGGGGCACTCGATGCCCACACCCAACAAGACGCTTTATTTTCTTCTCAAAGAACCTACCACCTGATGGGCAACTATGGCGGGCGCACGGTCAGCGTTCTTAGTCTAACGTTAACGTAGGGAATATAAGATAGAGAACTTTTTACCGAGAAATCTAACTAGTCGTGAATTTACGCGTTTCATTAATTGTCATTATGATATTAGCAAAGTTTTTTGTTATAAGCAAGCTAAATTCTATGTGTGCCGCGAACTAGGTGTTACACACAATACCGTGAGTGTACGGAGTCGAGAAGCACGAACGAAAGGAAGCGTAAAACTGTCTTCAGAGACAAAATTTACTTTCATTACATTATGCAACAATGATCATGTTGTTCGGACTTACATATGATCACGCGAAACGCAGAAAGTATACCTCCAAAAGGAGCATTCTTTCCTCGATGGGCAGACCTGTGCTAATATCGCTAGCCGCCGATGGGTTGGTCAGGTGAGCTCCAACTTGGCGATTATGTCATAGTTAATCTATAGCACGAAAATAACTCTGCTACCTTATTGTTCACATAAAAATGAGTTAGATGGAGGAAAATAGTCGAAATGTAGTAATCGGAACCTGCTGGTTCCGATACGTTCATTGTAACGGCACTCTTTTGAGTGCGTGATTTAACGTGTTCAAACTGTGCTTTTAGTTATAAAGACCAGGTCGAAACTTTTTGTTCTATCTTCTATTCGTATAGTTCGATGAAAATGAAACAATGCTTTAATTCATCTAGCATCGATAGTGATTGAACCACTCTACAAAATCTGGACCTGTATAAATTGCCCCTTTGACCGTTATTTCTCGCACCATAGACGGTTTTCGGTTGAAAAACCAAGATAACACGGCGTATCGAACACAATGCGCAGTGTCAGTAGCTGCGTACGCTATAAGATCAACGTCAGTATGAGTAATGTGTGCATAACCTGTTCATATCATGGAGTCTGGCGGTAGACGCCTCCTTTTTCGGCAGAAGCCGCCGCATTGAGACAGATATTCTACAAGGTAAACGAGGCAGACCATCTTCTGCCCATAAATTAATCCCCACAATAGTCTATGAAAATAATAACAGTGGTAATCATAACAGTTCCTGAAGGCGAAAGGCGCAGGACGGCTTTTTTCTATTCGATAAGATTTAGGCTACATAGCTTTGGCGGTATACATAGTCCCAATGCAAGCTATTCTTGTGAAGAAAATAGGCCCACGTGGATTGCAGATGGCAGTATGGACGACAATCATAGAGCATACTGGACAGGTTCAATCTTACTTAAAATATAATAATAATAGCGCATTAACAGTAGTAATAACAACTAGGGAACACAAGCCGCTGGCAACTATGCTGTTTTGGCTGTGAGTAATTTCGCAAATAAGGCTTATGAATAAACCTTCTGAGATGAAAATGTATGTGTATACGTCCTTTTCCTTTCCTTATTTTTTTTTATTTATTTTACTTCCTACTAGGTGTGCCATCGCAGTCCTCCTTCTGTATAAGCTGGCGCGCTCAGCTCTTATTGGGTGTATATTGATACTCGATACGATAGCTATCGGTTCACCGTTGAAAACGCTTTTTTAAAGAACAGATTAATAAACTAATAGGTCTGCTTGTAGATGTTCTCCGGTCGCTGTAGTCGTTCATCGGCTCTTAGAGTTTGAACCCGTTATTGTTATTATACCCGAAACCCGCTTCCTTTTTCTGGGGCGAATATTTGGATAATAAGTAGTTAAACAAATTATGCTGCGGCCTAAAACTTTAAAGGATGTCATGTACGAGTAAAAATACTAATTTTAAATCGAACAACGTACCGAATAGTGATTGATAGTACCGAAATCCAAATACTTACAATAGAATCGCTTTAGTCTAGAGGAAATCTTCCCACGTGTGAGTTCCACAATCCTGAAATGTAAACCTAACCTCTAACTCATTGAAGTCATATTTTGCATACATTATGACCATGATATGACCTGTAGCTCTTATTACTAAAAACCGATAAGTAGTCTAAGACGCATCTACCATGTTCCGTAATTGTGTCACGTAAATTTGGTACCTATTTATGCATTTAATAAAAACAAATTCTTAGTGTGTTACCACGACAATAGATAGGATAGGATAGGAAGCCTTAAATATATTCTTTTCCAAACGGAGAGATTCATAAACGTTTTACTTCACTGAAAGTTGCATCATAATTCTTAGCCTTAAGTGCAGTGCTGCTGTAAACTACTGTTTTAGATGAATAATTGTAAAAAAAAAACTTACATACTTAGAAATTGTCAACTTTAATAGCATTGGTAATTAACTACTAGTTGATCCCAGTCGCTTTGACACATGTTATTAGTAAGAAGGGAGCGTTGCAGTAGTCAATAAAATACAGAGACTTTGTGAATGAAAATCTTGGTCAATTTAAGCGCCCGTCTCGACTAGCCGAACCCGCACTACAGCCCCTTCTTGACACGCTCGCGGGCTTTGGTTGCTGAGTAGTAGTAGTAGAATCCTAGTTCCAGAGGCAGGCAGTTCGATCATCGATATATGTGCGTTGAACGTAAATAGATACAGGATAAAGTTCCTGGGTGAAAACTATTCTTTATCAAGCATTCGTGCTCACCTATGAATGGAAAGACGACCTTACTGTCCAAGTTGCAGCTGCGCGAACTGTTAGCTTCGTCGCGACGTTTAGATATAAGCAGGCTTCCGGAACGCAGCCACGAAGTTCTTCCTGTACCTGACATCAAGAATGCCAGAACCTACGTGCAACACCTGGTTAATATTATCCAGCCTACTGCCCCTCCTCCCGGAAGCATACGCTATTGAACTATATTTCCAGCCTCGTCCGGAGGGCTTACGGCCAAGATACAGCCAGAGTTCTACCCTTTGGCTTCCTCTTAAAAAACAGTTTGTCGAAATGCCCCTTATCGAAATCCTTTGTAGAAATCCATTTATATCCGATACAAAACGTCAGGTATATAAAAGGCTAGCGCGTTAGGGTAGTTCGACCACTAGCTCAATTAGCTCCTCGTTCGTTATGAATCACTTGTCGGAGATGTTCGTGTCAGGGCATATGATACTGCGTGTGGTGTCTTTTGGGCCGATACGTGAAAAGAAGATATATCAATACAACTCGATATCCTCTTGATTTCACAGTGCAGGAACCAATGCAATGTACTGGGGGCTTACGCAGTTAGAAAGCCGTCAGTCCGATAGGTCTGCAATGAGCGTTTCAGATGCGCCGTCGTTCTTGCACCGCGTTTGACGGCACTAATCAATAAGTAATTACAGGCTGCTACACCTTAAGTCCAGTAGAAAGATGCTGCAAGTTAGCAATTTCTGAATCCGACCCGACCCGACCCGACCCGACC
>NW_019215729.1:0-6173 GCF_002532875.2 Varroa jacobsoni | reverse complement strand
ATACAACCCGGCCAGCGAAACCTCCTTGCCAGGATACAACCCGGCCAGCGAAACCTCCTTGCCAGGATACAACCCGGCCAGCGAGATCTCCTTGCCAGGATACAACCCGGCCGAACAGATCTCCTTGCCACAGTACAAGCCGGCCAGCGAAACCTCCTTGCCAGGATACAACCCGGCCGAACAGATCTCCTTGCCACAGTACAAGCCGGCCAGCGAAACCTCCTTGCCAGGATACAACCCAGCCGAACAGATCTTCTTGCCAGAATACAACCTGGCCAGCGAGACCTTCTTGCCAGAGTACAAGCCGGCCAGCAAAACCCTCTTGCCAGAGTACAAGCCGGCCAGCGAAACCTCCTCGCAAGTATACAACCCAGCCGAACAGATCTCTTTGCCAGGATACAACTCAGCCGAACAGATCTCCTTGCCAGAGTACAAGCCGACCAGCGAGATCTCCTTGCTAGAATACAACCTGCCTAACGAAATCTCCAGTATTATTGATGACATCATACAGAACTCAAATTTTTCTTGGCTTGAAGAAGCTCGCAGTGAATCTGACACACAGCTTCAAAATGACCCCAATATTGATGATATTGATCTGTTAAATGTTAACCTATTGGATTTGTTTTGAAAACTATTAAAGAAGCTTGAGTATAATCTCGCATTGCTCAATCCCTAGACGCTTCAATGACTTTATACAACCACGTGCTTATACGAACATACTTATATTAACTACCCACTTTTACTACACATGTTTACTGCCTGTTCAAATAAACGTTTTGTCATGTTAAGTTCATACAATTTCGTGTCCTGTTTTTGATAGCTATAAATTAATTTGATCTAGATAGGGCTAGCATGTGTAGGCTTAAAATGCGTAACGGTTCAAGTGTTAACGTTATTTTCAGCATGCATTTGTCCTATCCATCGGTAGGACCGGTCGGTTCCTTTATTTTGCTTTCATTTTGTACTACACATTATATAAAGCGGGGTTATTTTTCAAGAGTTCATTGCTGTAACCAGCTCAATATCGGTCAGCAATGACCCATTTAGTGGCGACCGTTCGGTTGCAGGCTGTCACTATACCGTTCCAAATCGGCCGATTTATCAGGAAGTTTCCTAAAAAATCACAATGACGTTGCCATTAGCTTTCTTATTTACTATATATATATATATACAACTGTAGCTAATTTATTTTTTGATTCCTGTAGCCAACACCAGCGCTGGTAGTAGGCTGGTTGCTACGGGTGATGTGTTGGCGAAAGGTACCACTAATCAAAACAGGCTCGTAATGAATTTATCAATATAGTCCGCACTATCGACAAAGGTCCCGCCCGATCATTGAGGTAAGTAGTTCTTATAAGATTTAATTTATAGCCAGTTATTATGGGGCTTTTTAAACAATTGACTTTCTGAGCTTCTAGTTGTTTTTTTTTTTTGTATGTGAAGACACTTGTTGTAATGGAAGCGATTAACTGGGTTTCTCTACCAGTGTTCTTAAGTATAAATAACTAACAATCTTAGTCGGCACAGAACAGTGCTGAATTTACATTATAAACAGCTAATATGAGAAAAATTTATACATGATAATAAATTTTTTTTAGAACTATACTTTTTAACTTAATTCTACCTTGTTACTCCATAGAAGGAGCAAGTAACAAATATACAGACTTACTATGAAAAAAAAAGTATATATATATATATATATATATATGTATATACAAATAGAAAATAAAGCTCTTACTTAAAGGAGCAATGTCGTATCGTACTATTAAACACTCGACGAAAAAAAAAAATCATTGACACTTGTGCCTCTTCAGTTTTACCGTTAAGTTACTTATAGTATCCATAAGCATATATAACGAATCACTATAATAAAAATTTAGAATGGGCCAAGTTAATGGATTACAGAAATACACTGCTAGTGTCTACGTGTTTCGAGCCATTGGTTAGAGAGTCCCGTAACCAAGGAGCGTTCACGTTTACCGAGTAACTTAAGGTGCAGACGTTTGGACGGCGACAAAGAACAGCGATGGAACACCTTCGAAATCAAATAAGAATGTAGCCGAAAAACTGTCTTAATTTACACTGCAATCCGAAGACCAGGCGTCATTTTCGAACGCTTAAGTTACGCGTGGTAATGGGGCGTTTCGTTAATTAAATATGACCATATTGGGTGTAAAAGGTAACACCTTAAGTACCGAAGCAGAATCAGCTGCTATATACCAGTCAGAGATACGCTTTGAAGCTTCGGACAAAGCAAAATCATTGTATCATACGAAGAAATGTTACAAGCTGCGTTTTGTGAAGTTTTTTCTACTTATTCGTTCTATCTCGTAAAATGGTCGATAGGTTCAAAGAAAAATCTCGTCCGAAATAGGCCTACCCATCAAATGTCTGCCAAAAGCCAGTTTGGGCCGATAAATGATCACAGGGACGTCAGGGTGGTCCATAGATGTCGTAAACGTAACGTTGTCACCTATAACGGTATTACTTATTGATGACAGCACGTTTTAGCGTCACCTCTGAAGTGGGGTGGCCAGTATTCGAATTGCGCTGGCGGACCGATGCCGAGATGTTCTGGCGACATCTGATATTGATATTCAGTCAAACTGCTACGAGTAACGCATGCCTCAGTCTCGGTGATCATTGGGCCGACAACAATCATATTAACAATAACGGGGCATTTCCAAGGCGACCGATGTGCGGGCGTGTCCAGAATAAGTCCCAGTTGCTTCGCTGAATCGATGTACATTTATCTGCGAATTTCCAAGGGCAACAACAAGGGCTGATAGCGGTTCCGAACACGAAGTGATGGAGTGTTTGAGTACGAAGAAAAGACCTACTAGATAACATGGGCATAGCAAACGCCATAATACGACTTGAAGCACTAAGATAATCGTTGGTCCACTCCTTAAATTTATGCCGCCATTATTATATATGGCTAGTCAAACACTTTAACCGTGTGAAAGAAGATTACATCTGATCGCTCACCGAAACCGTTGTGGCAGGACTTATCTGCCTAGTAGGCTGTACATCATATCACAGTATCTTATAATAAAAATCGAAAATTTGCTTGATCGTTAGATGTGGCTGAGCTGGCTAGCACGGTTGCCAGAGTGCTCATGGAAAAAGACGACGAATCACCGCTTCCAGCCTCGCTAACGGTACACAAATACTATGCACTGCATATCGTTATTGTAGTATGTAAAGACCATCCCTTGTCAACGACTAGACGATAGCCACTTCTAATTATATGTTTCGAATAGAATTTTTATTTGGCACAATGTCAAAAATCTGAGGATGAAGTCAATCGGACAAGGAATAGTGTCGATCAGCAGACTAAATCTATTTTTTTTTTTTTTTTTTTTTGCGAAACGATAACAGACAGGTCGAGCTAATTATACCGCACTGCTGTGTCGAAGCAACGCCAAAGATCGTGGTGTCGATATAGATCTGAAGAATAAGTCGGTCACCAGTGCCCATCCATTATACGGAAGCATCCTATTTCATATTCCAGTCTCTAAATATAAATCTCAATAGTTAGCTAGGCATCTATGATTTCGTCTACCGCATCGTCTGAAATCGGCAGCGGAACAAAAATGAAGCAAAAAATAATAATCTGATCTACCTACCTAATGCGATAGCGCAATGGCGTATTCTAAAGAAGTTGCTGTCCCTCTTTTTTTTTTTTTTTTTTTTCATAGTAAATAAAGCGGCCCTTAACGAGCGTGCATAAATTATATACGCGAGTTAATGAATTCTTTTAAGCCAATTGTCTGACTGGAAACGGCGTACGTGTTCATTTTTAGAAATTCCACTGATTATAATGGCGGCTGTGAACGGCGTACGGCCTACGAAGGACCTGTTGAACGACACCGCGGTACGAGAACGTTTGATTACTAAGCGCGACCGTTAATTACGTTTTCATTATGACAGAACTGTCACGATGGGATGTCCTTTTTTTCCAGAACGGTATATGGGCTGTTATAGACTCTTGGCCACTTATGGCGTTACACGCCATCGTTTATACCCTATATATATATATAAGTAGTACTTTTACTTGATTGAAATCGATTAATAAAATATGCTACCAACTAGCAGGAACTATCCAAAAATACAGAACGCAAACTACTGTTACTCAGCGCTATGTAACGCAAATACTATATGTAAGTACTATATATATATAGAAATCCATCAAAAAGTAGATATGATTCTAGCGAATTTGATTCGACCTTCTTTTTTTTAGGGTTAACACAAACCTAGCCCAATTTCTAGTCGATGAATTCTGTTAAACGAGCTAAGCTCTTTGTACAGCTCTTATTATAATATCTGCCCATAGAGCTTGACGTTCGTGGGCTTATGAGAGCATATGTTACGTTGCGGGATTCCGCAGCGTTTGGCAAGACAGAATGCTCTGCTCAATTTCTTGTTCTTATCGTTAACCAACCAGTTTATAATAGACTTTAAGTCTTTGGCGGTATCTTTGGTACTAGGTGATGTTAGCCCTCGGGCCTATACACCATTGGAACATTGACGCCTATGCTACCTGAGATGCGCTTATGTATTAGCTGTTATTATACATCTAGCGAGCTCATGTGGGACACAGATTCCGATTTTAAAATTTACGCCGTTCCTTCTCTATTATTTACTAACAACTACGAAATAAACAAACGCAGTTTATGCTGCTTGCTACATTTTGTGTTTATCATATTATCTGCCATCGTTCAAAAGCGGAAGACTAATTTACCCTGGCACTTCCCATCTATGATGTTCTACTGGTATTGCGCTCCGCTCTGTGCTGTTGTCTGTCAGACAAAGTACGTTCACATCAAGGTGGCATTAATAGTATATTATTTATGTTTGTAGTCTTTTGCTTCCCGATGTCTGTAACCAATCTGGTTCTATATCTACATAGAGCTCCGTATTTTCCAGCTACCGAAAAAGTCTGACTATATGCTAGGACCGAAGGAGAATCAACCGAAAAAAAGTTACAACCTGCGATAGACGCATGTGTTTTCTGTAAGAGTCGATGATCTTGATGCTGCCACCGTAAGAACGTACTCTATCACTATGTGTATGTATAGCGGTTCCCGCTGCAGCTTCTGTCGTTATTCGACATAAGTATGAAGACCATTATTTCACACATCTAAATTTAAATTTTTTTTCTGAAGAGAAACAGCACAAGCGGCGGCATAACCTTACCTCCACCGTTAGCTGTGTGTACGAGGGATTCTGCCAATACCCCTTTTGCTAGCTCTGTTTTCCGCAGGAACCTTGTTCGCGTAAGCTTCTCTGACTAGACGCGCCCGCTTCGGAGGCCTCTGGTGTTACTGAAGCGGTTTTGCATTAATATTGCTTTACCATGCATTAAGCGGCGGGAGTAGCGCTGACCGGGAAACAGCCGTTGCCCGATGGTACGACTACGTAAGACTGTATACGGCCCAGCAAAAAAGAGAGTACTCCCATCTTGGATTTTGGTAGAAATAAAATTTCCGAGCCTTACGTTGATGTCCGACATAGTGCTTGAACGAGCTGGCTTTCAGCATTAAACAGTGTCTCTACATTTGGATTCGATTTCGTGCCGCCATAGATGTTGCTGAAATAAGTAGTTGGAACATGTCATTATTCTACCATCATGAGGACTGGCGTTTAACCTGTCGTCTTTTGGCTTGTGTAACGATAAATTCGAATTCTGAATTAAACAAACCTTTGTGTGTTAAGGCTCTATGGCTGAGCTTACGACTATGATACACACAGATAGGGGCCATTTTTTACGGATAACTGTCGATCATAATGGTGACACACGACCAGTGGATGTAACCGAGCCATGGTAAACATCTCAGGACAGGATTTTTGTGGAAATCAGATATTAATTGAATTTATTTACATCGACACACCCACGCGGATAATTCCAGTCCGCAGGAACACAACAGATAGTACACACAGTCAAATTTAGTATTAGGTTTTTTTAATTTACAATGGTTATTAAGTTTTTAAGTAGAAAAAAACTAGGTGCATACGTACAAACTTCAACTTTATGTTCTTTGAAAAACTCACGATTAGATAATGATTAAACCGTTCCACCAAATTATATTACATTGCAGTTGATTTGTTGCAACCAAATTAATTGTCCAAATAAATAACGACGACATATTTACGGAGTTATTGTACGCATT
>NW_019215728.1:0-6215 GCF_002532875.2 Varroa jacobsoni | reverse complement strand
GTGTGTGTGTGTGTGTGTGTGTGTGTGTGTGTGTGTGTGTGTGTGTGTGTGTGCGGAAGGTTTTTTCTAGTTCAGCGGCAACAAGCTCCAGCGATTCAACTAATGAAGAGCTGACTATGGTAAAGCAGAATCTGGGATTCGCGGGCGACTCTTGGCCGCAACATCGAGAGTCGGCTGGCCGCGAAGCCAAAGTGCCGGCTTGGGACGCCGCCCGCACCAACACAAGTTGGCATGACACCACCCTTTTACGCTTGGTATCTGTATAGTTCGCATGATCTAGCTACTATCGGTGTGGCAAGAGGTGTCTTCAAAGGCTTATGTTCATTATTCAGTACTCATCCGGGGTATAAGGTTTGAATGCCGACGGTGGACACATAATGTCATTGATATGGGAAATGGTTTTCATGCGTTTGGCGACACAAGCGGCCAATATCGAAGACAAGTGTATAACTAACAGTTTCTCTTGGACGAGTGTCGAGATAAAACGCGGCGATAAAGCATCGCGCCATGTCGACGGTGGATATGCCCTGACGAGGCTTGACGGTGCTTTTTCACTCCGGCTGCTGCCGCTAGCGCTGTCAACTCCTAAAGCTGCTCAGCCACTAGACGGCGGCTTTCTACATTCCGATGAAGTTTTCATATTGCAATGCGCAAAGCTGTGGCCAATGTTCTCCGGTTTTCGCTAACCATTTCGGCACATCCTATAGCCACAAATGTCGTGTCAATCAGTAGTTAGAGAAGTGTAGAAAGCGGAGTTTTGGCGCCAAAGGATGATAAGAATCGCCTCCCTTAGATGCGTCTTGGTATTACTGCGTGTGCGTCCCGCAGGTAACTGTGCTATTGCTGACGCGGCGATCCGGTTTAAGTGTGTTACGTTCACTTTGGATCGAGACGCTATTCCCTCGGCACTATACAAACATGCAACAGCCAGGGAACGAATTCGCTAGGGTAACGGCTGGTCCATAGTGGAATTGCATTCATAGGGCATTGGTGAGTGGATGCTACTTGCCGGCCTGAAGGGTTTGTTGGTGCGCTGCAGGAAGGAGCGAAGTTCCCGACCACCGAGTAACTCCACTGGTACTAGGTCTCGGACAGGGTTCAGGGCTCTGAATATGTTTGTGGTAAAAGCGACGAGAGGTACATAGATTGAACAGCGTCAACAACAATGGGAAACTCAGTAGAATGTAGAAACACACACGGACTAGCAGGAAGAATAATTTAGGTGGTGGCTCATCAAAGTCGTGGTTATAGCTTGGCGATTTCAGGGCCAGGGTCCGCTTTTGTTCCCTTAGCTTAGTCAAAATATTAACGGTTCCGAGCCAGCAGTAATCCAGTATGGCTGCTCAGTCTAGTGAGAACAAAACGTCGACATTTATGCAAAGAGTCTTTTCTCCTGGTAATGCTATGTCGATGTAGGCACTGGCAGAATGTCGTGCTACGCTCCTGCACACCGGACTACGTATCGTTGCTAGACAAACAATTCGAGTACTAATAGAAAAGAACAGACGAAGTTTTTGTTAGATATTTCATTTACTTATCCATTTGCCGCTGGTAACTAGCTACTGAAAAATTTTATTCTTGGATATTACGATGCCTAAAGCTGTGGTCATCAACATAGGCCTCCATAGCTGGTCAGTGTTATGAGCCACATGCAAGTTTGACGTTCGTCTGGAAATATATGGGCGTAGCCCCTAACTAATTTCGAAATTTTAACCTAGTTAGGTTCTTAAGTTAAGCAGTGTCAATCGACCGGTTTCCTCGTATACCGACTGCCACATACCTACATGGTGCACGAGTCCAAAAGAACGTCTCCGCAACGTTCATTAGTGAAGTCTATAATTCTTAGCTATTTCCGTACTTGCATTTCTTGCAGCATGGTGATATCATAGCGCCATCTCAAACTTTTCCCGTGCTGCGGCTGATTGCGATCCCTCAGAATCGCAGCTTTGTCCACCTGTATCGCTGTCCACGATTGTACTCTCCATTCGTTTCCAGAGAGTTACCATTCTAACAGATCGTACGCCTCGTTCGCGCCACAGAGGCAAGAAAGGAGCCGGTTTACATATATGGGAGGTCTACCTCTACCTGAAAAGCGCGTGGCCCGCCCGCTTAGCTTGCGGTTAGAGACTTGTTATCGCTGAGATTTTGCGAGCTCGTCGACAACCATGAACTGGCATAGTGGATCAGTGTCATGCTCTGACAAAGCAGCGTGAATTTGATCGCGTGCATGGCAAGTTTTCGCGAGTACTTCACTAGCCCTACGTCGTGGTGTCACCGGATTGCCTTATAGATACCCCCGCTGGCTCGGACCTCACCGACCAAGCAGTCTTCGGCGTTATAAGCGCCACTTCCTTTCTGTTTCCCGCTAATTTCGCTTTAATAAAGACTTATTTTATCCTGATTTCTAAATACGACTGCGTATCATACGATAGAGCTGCTAATCTAATATCAAGCGTTCAACATAAATGACATTTGTCGAGTTTCATTTTGTCGTGATGAAATAAAATTTTACGTTGGCCGGCTCACACAGCCTCAGCAGCCGCCACGCATCGCCTGCCGTTGGGCCACGCCTCGGAGCGAAAGAACGGAGAGGAGGCTGTTTCAGGGCTCGTCTCGTTCGTTAGTATCGGAAAATGGAGCGAGAGAGAGGACATACTGAACCCCCTCATGGCCGCGGCCGAGAGAGCCGATTGCCCCAACTGGCGGCATCTCCGCCCGGAGGCCGGTGGGTAATGTTGGTCTTGAGTCGTTTACTCCTCGCTGTTGCCGGCGCCGGGGCTCGGGACTCTCCAACGACGGTACATAGTATCATCAATATGCATATAATGCTATTCCCGGGTGCACACTGTCTGCATAGGTGAATTCAGTACCTAATGCTAAACTGAGCCTCTGGTATGATGCGACCCCCCTGATGCATGCTGAGCCCTGGTTTCGAGGCGTCGCAGCACTAGCATCATGCTATGCTGTGACAGTGATGGCTACGCTGCTAATGCTGATCACGGTACCGGCAGCAGCACCGATCAAGGCGCTGGCAGTGCAACGCCCCCGGACCTCATTCTTATTCCCAAGTACGAAAAAAAAAAAGGGGAAAAGGAGCAGCTGCTAGTGCCGCTCCTTCTTCTGTAGCAGAAAAGCAGGAACCTGAACTATAGAAGTTACGCTGAACAGTTTACTTTCCTCTCTCTGACGCCTTGCCGCTGCCTGCATACGCCTCTCTAAAGTCTCGACTATATTCACACCCATTAGCTAACATCCCATCATAGCAACGAGGAAGCCCGACAGCGGGAGTGTTGGGCTTGAAGGCATCAACTTGGTGACGGCGTCGGCGGCCGCAGTAGTGATGATGGAAATAGTGGTGTTTGAGGCGAGCGCCCGATGAGCAGTCAAATGACGATGAGCGGCAGAAAAAACATGCGTTTACTAGGTTCCCTGTCTACGAAGCAGCTACAGCGGCAGTAGCAGAAACAGCATACTGAGCCGTTCATTCTTGCAGGACTGCAGTCCGGCGGCCCCTCGAATGGACTCCCTTTACTAAACTTATATTACGATATACGCTACGCTCCCTACGCACTCCACTTCCCCAGCGGTCCCCCTCCTATTCATAGTGTTGCGCCCGATAGAGACAACGAAATTGAGTGGGCTGCTAGAAGAGCTGCGTGCTGCTGCGCATGGGGATTCGTGGGCGACCGAGCGTGGACTTCTACTACAATGAATACGGGCTATCGCACGGCCATCCACGGAACAGCCCGCGGCGGAGCCAACACCAATACAGCCGCGACTCAGCCGTACCGCCATATGTTTTGGCATCAACAGATTCCGGCCAGCGAATCGGGATAGCGTACATATATATGTGTATTTATATACATAAGGTGGCGCTCTATAGGCTGCCGTGTGTAAGATAATTCCCTTGCTGTTACTGCGAGCAAATTTGGCAGCGAAAACACGTGACACTGAATAGTGAAACGAACAAAAGCGAATTGACAGACGGTTAGCGTTTCGGAAACGCGTCGAACAATAACTTACATATCACCAACAAAATTTATTGCTAATTAAGTGGTTGAGCGAGCTTTTTTCTTGACCGCATTGCAAACACACAGGGAAAAGATGACTGCCAGAGGATACGTTCACAGCGTGAGCTGGCTACATCCAAAGCAATCGATGTCTGTCTCTACTTAATCAAATACTTTTTTGCTCACAAATAACAATTACTCGAGTTTATCTCTTGGTATCGCAGACCACTGGGAACATCTCCGGCAAGCTATTTTATCCAACTTAACTTATTCTTTCAATCAACCAACATAATTTCAAGTTCCTTGTTGCCGGGATTGATCCTATTTTTCAAAATCCCTATTCTAATAAGAAATACTTGAAAGACACGTATCGCTACACTAGCACTGCACGCAAGTGACGTGATGTTGGTATTTTCTGCCCTCCTCAGTCGACCTGGTTTTTTAACAGTTCGGCCCCTTCCGAAGAACCACGCTGGATGACGTTAGCCTTACAAGTTTATGTCACGTAAAACGTGACCACAAATCATATTACCTCAACTACTAAACATGTACATTATGGAAGCACTGAGTACATTGAAGCAAAAAATCTGACACACACAAGTGCGCGTGAACTGTTCATTCATTCTACAATAGCCATCAATCAGTCTAGCGAACAGGACGTTCCCAGTCTCCTCATCTTTGTCAAACTTCCATTGAAACTTCGTTTCGGGTCGCCCGAGCCCCATTGCTCCCACTAAAATTGTCCCACGCGCACGTGTCCTTGATGGGTTGAGGGCAGTATTTTACTTTTTTTTCCTCTTCTCTCCAACGCCGCTGGCGTCATTAGGTCCATCAACTCACTTTCAGTGCTCCTTGCAGTTCGCGCTCTGTCCAGCAACAGCCGCTTATCGCATAACTTGGTTTTCAAGCTCTTTGCTAACATCATAGGACCGCTGTTGACAATGGTCGCCTATTGTATGTATAGCTCGGCCTACAGGATCTGTTGTGAAAGCCCTATAGTGGCATATATATATATATATATATATATATATATATATACATATAGTATTTGGCATGGAAAAGGACCGAAGAAGAGCTCCACTATTACGGTGCCGGAGTTAGGGGTGAATGCACTATTAGAGAGAAGAAACGGTTCTGGATGGCTCACAGCGGCCGAAAGGAACAAAGGAACGGGGGTAGCTTTGTATTGCTTCACTGGGGTTGAAATTATTTTTATATCGTACATTTTCTGTTTTCGCGACAGCTCCAAATCAGCTCATTGGAGTTGGCTGGTCTGCTTGAACCAACCCCGGCCATGATGATGGTGAAAGCTATGAGATTTCTGATGTGAAGGCGGAGACGATAACCGGTTGTTTGGCCGTACCGATGTGGATCGTTGGCCGCCACCACCAGCCGAAAGCGCCATCATATGTCTCTCTCTTTGTCTCATGGTAAAGGAAGACTTTATCGAGGATCTGCTAGTTCACAAGCCAATTCTACTCGGTGAGCTGTTCATTCTACTATTGAATGAATCTGTGTTTTCTGCGCTCATGTTTTCTGGCCTATTCTTTGCAGTACTACTATACACAGTACTGTTGAGTACCGAATGAGTTTCCAGAACTGCAGATAAAGTTTAGACTACTCGTCATCATCACCATTGATTTAGCAGACAAAGCATTATTTTCGACTTGCGTAGGTTGTGTTTATGTTGGTGTTGATCTGGCTCGGCCTCAACAGGCCCAACACAGGAAGGACATCGTTATAATCAAATTTTGTCTCTACTGGGATGGTTAACGACACTCGATGGCTGCTTGCTTCGGAACATCGTTGTCGTTGTTTTTGTTGTTGTCTCATTTCAGTATGAGTGTCGCAGACCTATCACTCCCATGCCACTGTCTCTAACATCCGAAGCTATCTACACTCTGGTTTCAAATGAAAGAAGATGTACGAGACAGACTTGTGGACAGTACGTCATCTTCCGTCTGGCCTACCTAACGCGGCCTGCAGGAAATCAACTGCACTAACAACAGACGCAGTAGGACCAGTCGCAGCAATAACAGCAGGCAAACATGACCCTAAATGCGTGCATACTACGTCCTGCTCACACTTCTTTTCGCTCTATTGAACAGGCCTATGTGCATCGCTCTAAGAGACACCAAGTAATTTCGTGTCGGCACCGGTAAGCTGTGTCCATGTGGAGCTAAACTATAACATATCGTACGGAGC
>NW_019215727.1:0-6240 GCF_002532875.2 Varroa jacobsoni | reverse complement strand
AAAAGCAAACAACAGATACTTATTGATCCGCTAATGCGCAGCTTCCATAGAATAAGCTACTCCTCAAAAGAGGAGCGGGCTTCTGGCCATATTGTTTGGCCATTGAAAGAGCGAACCTGCTGTGGCATACGTCGAGAACGTGTGTAAAGCAATGGACCTTATTTGCATTACAGCGTCTGTGTCCGCCACGCCCAAGGTCTTGGATACCTCGATGCGTAATACGAGAGGCACCTCGAAGAAAACAAAGAGCGAAGTGTTCAATTACGAAACGTTTAGCTTTCTGAACGCTTAGTTTTCTAGCCGAAAACGGAAAACTGTTGGTTATGGTACAAAGGTAACCTCTTTAATGAGCGCGGCCAAGACGTTACGGATGAAATAAAATAGACTGCTCTCCGACTAGGTATTGCAGATTATTGAATCGTGGTTATGACATCCTTTGTAACCGAAGTGGCAATAGTTATGAGGATCTTTACAGGTCTAGCTTTTTGTTTTTGTTTAGTTATCCTAATTGCACTTGCGCTAACGAATATAGGTAGCTGGGCTGATGACGGAACACACTTATAAAACTCGCGTGTCATATTAGGCAAGCACCTTCCTTTGTGGGCATTGTTGCAAAATCGGAAAGTTCCACAGTTTATGTTTACGACATTAACCCGGTAAATGGAGTGTAATCAAATGCTTATGTTAGTGATGTCAAGATGTGGTGCTATTGTCGTTGATGCCGTCATGTAGTTGTCCTACTGTGCTGTGATGGTTGTGGCGGTAGTGAACGCGCTGATCTTCTCCCAAATCTCCACTAGCTCGGTTTAGGGTCCGACAACGAAGACCTACGACATTTAATCAGGCCCACATTACGGAAGGCCGGTCTACCCCGCGAGTTGCCACGCATTAGCAGACCTAAGGTTCAGCCAGCCAAGTTAACTGGTTGTCACACGCTGTCTCCTGGTGAAACATGGCTTCCTAATGGACAAGTCACTCATTCACTTTTCCTTTGTGAGTTCGTCCTCCACGCTTGAATGCCCGCCCGCCCATGGATTGGCCCTTGCCCGTTTCTTTTCCTCCTCTTTCTGTTTTACTGTATGGCTTTCTAACACTTGCCGCACGCTCAGTGCACACAGTAAAGGCTCCTCCGTTAAACTGGCGATTAGCGTGAGCAACAGAGGCTTACCACATTCGGGTCGGCGTATTATCCGTTTCCCAGCATTCAACTCAGCTGTATAATAATGCTGGAAGCACTTCTCATGCGCTGCGCGTTGCAATCCCGAAAATGCTCCGAAACCCGAAAACAGGAACTTTTACACTTTTTCTCAATTCCACCTTTACTCCAATTAGGTAAGCCACCGCTCGCGCTGAATGACTTTAATGTGATAGAGAATAGGAACAACTAAAATAACCACACCACAGAATACAGTTGCCACAATGAATGTGGACCTAACCCACCGATAGGCCCCCAAAGCATGAAGATAGTTCTGACGCACACTTGTAACATAGACGACTTAACACAGCCACACTACTTTACTGCATATATATCGACATTATATGGAAATATCCAAATCTTCCGTTATAATATTGCCGGCTTTTCTTCCCTCTTAGAAGACGTAGGCATAACGGGGAAAGGGGAAAACTGCAGGCACGTAGGAGGGAATCCACCGTGAGGGAATTATTCCCGCATCCCCGTAGCAACCGCGTGTGTTTGCAAGAGTTGACATCAACCACATTTCGAGCGATAAGCAGTATCAGTGCAAGTGTGGAAATATCGAACAATGCGACGGATAGCTTTTGAAATGTTAGAACTTCAGCCGGGGAAGTTTCAACCATCCTGCCCGCTTCAAGGCTATCTAGTCGACCGTTGATGGATGCTCGGTCGCATTGGCTTAGAAAACTCAGCTGTACTTACTAGTCGAACGATAACTCATTGGCAGTGGAGAGTGGCGGTAACGACAATAATGCAAACGTCAAGACCGAATAGAGCAGGGCTGTTTCTTCTTCTTCTTCTTTTTCCTGACCATAGTCCGTGTCGCGGATCTTGCCCCTTTTACCATCTCTGAAAACTTCCTCCATGGAGCCAAGTCAAAGCTAGGTAGAAATTATCGTATTAAAGACTGTGATGTCATACATCGTTCTGATTTGTTAGTACGATAGCCCATAAAATGAAAGCGAAGAGATTCGCTACGAGGCATAATGTTCTGACACCGACGCAAGGATATCGCAGCCATAATATTACCGCGTTATCGCTACTTCTGGACTACGTGAATCAACTGCTAGTTTGCTATGTCCAGTGATTAGAAAGCGTGAATGAGCAATATTCGTGAACAAATAGACAAAGTGGACCTAATGAACGAGGAAAGGGCACTGCTAGAAGGACGGAAGTATAGGCCTGCTGTAGAGTGTGTATATACATGTATATACTGTACTATCGTCTGGTAAGTGTCGCACAGGGTTATTTTCTATATAGCGCTATGTATATATATTTATTATAGCGTTCCCGAGTTTCGTTTCAATAATGATTCGTCATATCGAGGTTCAGGCCCGAAGGTGTAACTAGACTTCACTGTTCCACACCATGTCTGTAAGCCGAAAAATCTGATTGCAGCTGTTTATGAAATAACTTTGATAACTTTGAAGGTTAACCGGTTTTGACGTTTGAAGGCAATACAAAGACATGCACAACACATAAATACACATACACATAAAAAAAAAAGTATGCATATTTATCGCTCAACTGCATTAGCATTTTACCACGAATGACCGGATTTTGAACTCGCCCCAGCAGATGCCAAACGTAAGTCGACTACAGTCGTGCATTATTAGTCTATGGTGCTTTACGCGATGTCTATACTCATCCATCAAAGCGATCAGAGTCGTTAACTATTTCCTGTTTGAAAACAACAATTTGTTACTTCTTTTTTTTTTTTTTGTTCTTGGCTATCAGTCTTTCGTGTATTAACCTATATCCTGAGTACTTTTATAAAAACGTGCAAGTAAACGATTGTGCGTCTAAATATTCGTTTAAACGCAAGGACCCAGGGGATATTTGCAGTGGGACTTAGAAGGCGTCGGAGGGTGTTGCTTTCAAAGAAAAGTCGTAACACCTCCCATCGCGCTCTTCAGGGCCCTTGCCAGAAGAATGGTCTGTGATGAAAGGTGGATGGTTCTCCTATCTTGCCATTTTTGCCCGACGAGTTTTTTGCCCCATGTCTGCGAGACATTGCTTGTTGCGTTTTTTATTTCGCTGGGGCCAGTCATGTGGTGAGTCTTCCCTTGAATATAAAAAAAAAAAGGAACAAAGTATGCAGCTGTTGGCGCTTTGAGCTTTGTAGTATGCGATTTTTGGAGTTAGAGAGTTTCAAACGGTGTGACACATTCTGTTCGAGGAGAAAACACAATTCGCTCGAGGTATGCTGCACTTGATTTCAGCCATCCTTACAACAGGCATACGGGGTGGACTTAATGGAAAGTATAGGGTATTAGACCGTTTTGACAAATAATGAAAAAACTGTCTTTAGCCGCTATAGGGGCGACACTTTAATCTGAGAATTCGGCAAGCCATAATAATGATTCGTTGATAAAAGCCACAAAAGTGGTCATGTTCTATGGATTGAACAAGCTCTTTAATTAATCTGAACTAATAAAGCGTAATTATGAACTAAATATTATATTATAGTACTATATATTCTAATCTAATGATATAAACTGGACAAATTTTCAGCCAAGAATACTGTTTTGTTACCCGCCGGGGAATCGACAAGAGTTCGCTGACTATGCAGGGCTTCGCCGCGAGAACTCTTCTATTAGAGAATTCTCAGCCAAATGATCCACGTGGGCGTGATCGCGCGTCCATTGGACGGCTACAAGCACAAATCTCATTGTTGTTCCTAGCGCATAATATACATTAAGGACCAAAATAGATATATGGTCTAGCGCTGCAGTTTACAACCACAAGACATCTGCTGCGCCGACGTAAAAATCCTACAACGTCAAACCATCCGTTAGTCAAGATTAGATTTTGAAGCCAGCAGTACCTACATTTTGCGCATTAAACCTGACGGGACCTCTACGCCTGTTCAGTGATGAGTAACCCTGCAGGGAGCAGTAAAGTCGTCAAAGACTGTCACAACGCCCACCGGTATTACGCGGCAAACCTGCTTTGCTCTTGCCTGCGATAAAGGCAGTTACTGGCCAGGCGCCGCGGACAAACCCGTTAGGAACACAACAGTAGAAACTACGGCAGCCATAGCAACAGCAGTAGAAGCAATAGGACCGATTTCTAGATTGCGTTCGATTGCCAATTTCGAATCCATGAAATAAACAGGTGAGTTTTTCTTGTGGAGCAGTTCTAAGGCTTAACCATTTCGCCCTAGCCCACCTTGTCCTGTGTGCTGATAACGAGGTGTGCAATGGCCGGGTTCAAGATAGGAAAAAATTTCACACTGAGATGGTACACGGAATCCCTTTCGAACTGTTACAGGTCTATAAATCGGATCTGAAAAATATATCTTTATTGAAGTTTGTTGATGTTTTTGGTCGACTTCAAGTATTCAGCCCAGGAGATTTGTTTAAGTACGAATAAGTCTACACTAGATACGCGCGCGATATGCTCATTGCTATCCTTATCAGAAAGCTAGACAGGCAAGATCTTTTTGGTATATACATTAACAAGCAGAGCAAAGTGTCCTGGTATTCAATACATTTCAGTAGCATGATTTAGTACAATATAGTTTAATGTACAATAGTAGTACAATATAGTTAGTACAATATAGTTTGTCTTTGTGGCGTCCTTGTAATTGCACCCGGAACGATTTATTCCGCGTAATTGAACTATTACACGTGCTCCGGTTCGTAAACATATTTGCGTCCTTTTTTTATGTTTAACCTACCTATCTAACTAGTTGTGTGTTTGCCGTTTTGGCAGCTATAAAATGCTGTGAGTGTAAAAGGCCTAAGATGGTTCCGTCCTTTCAACTTGAGAATCAAGGGGTACTGCAACAAAACCACAGAGATATCAGCAACGCAGGCTATATTGTAGGAGTTTATCGCTCTCCATCTTCGTCGCGATTCGGTGACGCAGCTGCTAGCTCACTTTGGTTTTTCCTCATTTTATAGAATCGGTCGGAACGGCTCCCTGTGCCTGTGAGTTTTTCATCTACAGACACGCCGGTGGTAGCCTGCCGGTTTGCGTGCCAGTGACTGACTTTGTCCACGCTACGTCGCTAGCACTGAACCGCACTTCGCTATGGAACGTAACGAACAATTGCAGTTACTATCCAACAATTTGTTATTGGCGACACCGTTGGGAAGCAAGTTTCTCCCGAGCGCCACTATCGACAACGAACGTTGATGTATACTACTACCGCACCTGTTTCAAAGGGGCGTCAGATCACCGCGGCCTCTGTTTCGCTATTGACTTTCTGGCAAATTCTCCGTGTTTGTTCGAGAGAACAAGCTTAGAACAAGCTGCCTACAGTCCACAAACGCATCAACACTGCGACAGGCAGCGAAGCAGGGAAGGGAACAGGGGCAAGGTAGGAGAAAAAGATTAGAGGGCGCAGGGGTGCAAACACGAAAAGAAGAAACTAGCGAGAGACGGTATTGCATACATTTTTCGCCATAAACTATTTTAAAGCTTTACGATTTACGTTTTCGTGTCATCGCTAGGTACGTTGTTCGCCGTAACGTACCTCTACTGGTAGCGTTGCCGCCTCAACTGTTCTCGGTTTCCCTTGCGTGTTTGGTTCGCCTATGTCCTGAAGCTCTTGGTCCTTCCTCGGCTCAGCCTTCAAAAGACATTTTCCTCCGGCCATCTCTTCTCCAATGGCGCTTTCCGTACGGGTAACAGGGTACCCTTAAGCTAAACTATGCTGCTTTGGGTAAGCGACGCGTCTCCTCCTGAACGAGATCTTTCTGAACTCTTCTGAATCGACGACAATGACTAAAGTCGGAGCAGAAAGGAAAAGATCCGCCCCAGGGATCCCGCCACGGCTATAGCCACGAGGCAGTAGCGTACACAAAAGGAGAAAAGCAAAAGCATCTGCGTAAGACGAACGGGAAGCAGTTGACGACATAGGGGGTCTCGGCCCTTGCGGTTCAATGACCAGCACAGGAACAGCGGAAAACGGGCACTAGGTCGCCTGTACTACAAATTCGATACGCACGTACACTTAAATACATTACATTAAAGTACATAGCCCAAAGGAATACATATTAATCAGGCCATTTTGTCGATCGATCACAACGTCAAAG
>NW_019215726.1:0-6247 GCF_002532875.2 Varroa jacobsoni | reverse complement strand
CCCAATGAGCTACCAGTTACTGAATCTACCATAGCTGTTCTGTTTTCGCGTATATCTGACTGATCTATCCATGGCGTAAGCTGTGTCACATGGCTTGCCCCAATGTGTCAAAATTATATATGTGACAGTAATAACTAATTGAAATGCGTCATGATAATAACAGGCCAATTCATTGTCATATATCGAACAGTTAATAAATGAACATGCAATTATGCCATGTAATATTTTAGGGGTGAAGCCGAAGTGGTAGCCTAAAGAGACCGCTTAACTTCCGGTGTCCACTGATTTGTATGAATCAAACACAACTCGTGTACATTTAAATATAACTGTAATTATTCTGACGCAATTATGGCACGGAGCGTACTTAGGTACTACAAAATATCTTGTTCATTTTTCTGAAGCGTAAATCTAACGTTGTTACTAGCATCATGTTGATGCCTGATCGAGGTAACAGATCTTCAAATGTTACATTAATAGACGCCGTTCGTTGTCCGGTTATTTTTAGGACGAAGTTAGCAAATTCTGTCACATCATTTACTGCATTCTTTAATTAACTCGAAAATAGAACGAGGACTCACTCGGAATTTAAAGTCGGGTCGCTGGCACACAAAGTGATAATTATAACCGTTGATCAATGATTCAACAATTTGGCGGCGATACAGGCCACTATTAGGAACTTTAAATCAAACGATAAATAAACTAGCAAGAAAGATAATAAAATGGATTACAAGAATCAACCGTCAAATACGCCACGAACTAATTTAACCGAGTGGAGGTCTTTCTCCTTGTATGTCATAGGGCGGTCTTGAATGTACACCTCAATAGCTTGAAAGGTTTCAGCTGCAGAGGTTCATTTTGTAGTACATGTGGGTTTATGTATAGTAATCGTTGGTAGCTGGTAATGATTAATTAGTTCTTTCTAAAGAATCTACTATTTTTTTTACCTGTAGCATAAACCATGCTTTCTAACCTTTCGTGTGAGGCTCAAGATAGGGTTCGCTATCAATCTCAATTATACGAAGAACGAAGGTCTCCCCAGATGAAATTATTTTGACGTTCAATAAAAATTGGTGTATATTGGTGTTAATCTTAAAGGTTAAGATAAGGGATTTGACCCGAGACTTTTCGTTAAATTACTCCGACTACACTAAGTGTCGATGTAGCCTTGTGCTCTGATCTAAAAGCGCCACAATGGCTCGTCAGGTATTTGAAACCGAAACCTCCCCCATTCAGAGTGAGAATCCTACCCCCTAGACCCACGGGCTAACGTGAGTGATACATTTGTGTCACATTGGTCATCAAGTACACAGAGGGCTCATTTTATAGTACACGCTGGTTTATGTAAAAATCGTTGGTGGGATGGTCAGGATCTCGTATTAATTAGGTTTTTCAAAAGATGTATTATTTTCTTACTTGTATCATAAACAATGTTTTCTACTTTTCCTGTGAAGCTCAAGGTGGGGTTCGTTATATTCTTCGAAGTAGGAGGGTCTTCACAGATGATATTATTTTGTCGTAATATAAATATCGATGTATCATTATGCTCATAACAAAGATCGCTCGGCCTGGATTTGAACGCAGAACTTCTTGTACTCAAAGCGAGAATCATACCCATAATCACGCTGACGTGAAAGTTGCGCGTCATGATACTCAAGTACATAGAACGCTCATTTTATGGTATACGCAGGTTTACGAATAATAATCGTTGGTGGGATGATGAGGATCTTGTTTTAATTAGTTTCTTCTAACGGATCTACTATGTTTTTTCCTGTAACATAACCCATGTTTTCTACCTTTCGTGTGAGGCTCAAGGTGGGGTTCATTATCTCAATTCTAGAAAGAACGAAAATCTTTACAGATGAAATTGTTTTGACGTACAATAATAACTGGTGTAGTTTTGTGGTGTTGATCTTAAGGAACAGTAAGGAGTCGTTCAAGATATGACCCGAGCCGTCTCGTACCCAAAGCGAGAATCATAACCCTAAACCAACGAGCCGAGCTCAGCCCTATGTGTTGTGTTAATATTCAAGTACGTAAAAGAGCTTATTTTGTAATACACGTAGGTTTAGGGGTTCGTGGGATGGTCAGGATCGCGCAAACATGGGTTCATTATCAATTCCAATTCTATGAAGAACGAAGGTCTTCCCAGATTAAACTATTCTGATGTACAAGAAATATTCATGTATCTTTGTGCTCTTAATCTAAAAGCGCGACAAAGGCTCGTCCAGGATTCGGACTCAGGACTTCTCGCATTCAATGCAAGAATCATACCCCTAGACCAACAGGCTGACGTGAAACATGCGCATCATGGTACTTAAATACCTAGAAGGCTCATTTTGTGATAAACGTGAGTTTATCTATAACGATCGTTGGTGGGATGATCACGATCTTGTGTTAATTAGTTTTTTCTTACCTGTAACATAAGCCATGTTCTCTACCTTTCGTGTGAGGCTCAAAGTGGGGTTCGCTAGGAGTCTCACTTGTATGAAGAACGAGGGTTTCCCAAATGAAATTATTCGAATGTACAATAAGTAAATGATATATCTTTGTGCTATTGACCTAAAAGGGTAATAAGGGCTCGTCCGGGATTTGAACCCAGGACCTCTCGCACCCGAAGCGAGAATCATACCCCTAGACCAACGAGCCACCGTTGGAGTAATTAGTCCGTAAAAAAGCTAATTTTCTGATTCACGTGGCTTTATGCATAATAATCATTGGTAGGATGATCAGTATCTTATACTAATTAGTTCTTTCTAGAAATGTACTATTTTCTTAGCTACAGAATTAATCATATTTCCCACCTCTCGTGTGAGGCTCAAAAAGAGGTTTGTTATTGATGTCACTTACACGAAGAACGAGGGTTTCCCGAAATAAAATTATTCTGACGTACAGTAAATTGATGATGCATTTTTTTGACTGGACCTAAAATGCTAATAAGGGCTCGTCCGGGATTTGAACCCGGGACCTCTCGCACCCAAAGCGAGAATCATACCCCTAGACCAACGAGCCTTCGTGTGAGTAACCACTGCGTAAAAATCTTATTTTGTAATACACCTGGGTTTATACACAATAATCATTGATAGAATGATCTTGTATTAATTAGTTCTTTCCAGAAATGTACTATTTGCTTAGCTGTAGAATAAATCATGTTTTCTACCCCTCGTTTGAGGCTCAAAGTGGGGTTCATTATCAATCTTAATTCTACGAAGGACGAAGCCCTGCCCAGATGAAATTATTTTGTCGTACAATAAAAATTAGTGTATCTTTGTGCGCTTGATCTAAAAGAACACTAAGGGATCGGTCGGGATTTGAATCCGCGACTCTCGAACTCAGCGCGAGAATGATAATCCAAGACCGTCGAGCCGCGGTCTGCCTACGCGTTATGTTAACATTCAAGTACGTAGAAGGGCTTATTTTGTAATAAGCATTGGTAGGATGGTCAGAATCACTAAAATAGGAGTTCACTATCAATCTCAATTCTACGAAGAACAATGATCTTCCCAGATTAAATTATTCTAACATACAATAAATATTCATGTACCTTCGCACTTTTGACCTAAAAGCGCCACAATGGCTCTTCCGGGATTTGTACCCAAACTTCTCACGCTCACAGCAAGAGTCACACCCCTAAACCAACGAACCGAAGTTAACCCTACGCCTTATGTTGATATGCAACTACGCAAAAGTACTTATTTTATGTATAATAAGCGTTGGTGGTATGGTCAGGATCGCTCAATGTGAGGTTAATTATTAACCAGAATTCTACGAAGAGCGAAGGTTTTCCCACACTACATTATTCCGACGTATATTAAATATCCATATATCATAGTGCTCTTAATCTAAAAACAGCACGTGGGCTCGTCCGGGATTTGAACCCGGGACCTCTCGCACCCAAAGCGAGAATCATACCCCTAGACCAACGAGCCGACGTGACATACGGCATCTTGATACTCAAGTCCATAGAGGGCTCATTTTGTGATACACGTGGATTTATGTATAATAATCCTTGGTGGGATGATCAGGATCTTGTGTTAATTAGTTCTCTTCACAAATGTACGATTTTCTTTTCTGTAACATAAACTATGTTTTTTACCTTTTATTTGAGGCTTAAAGTGGGGTTCATTATCAATCTCAATTCCACGAAGAGCAAACGTCTTCCCAGATTAAATGATTCTGACGTACGATAAATATTGATGTATCTTTGCGCTCTTAATCTAAAAGCGCCACAAAGGCTCCTCCGGGATTTGGACCCAGGACTTCTCGCATTCAAAGCGAGAATCATACCCCTAGATCAACAGGCTGACGTGAAACATACGCATCATGATACTCAAATACATAGAAGGCTCATATTGCGATACACGTAAGTGTATGTAATATTAATCGTTGGTGGGATGTTAATTAGTTCTTTCTAAAAATGTGCTATTTTTTCTTACCTGTAACATAAACCGTCTTCTCTACTTTTCGTGTGAGGTTCAAGGTGGGGTTCGTTATCAGTCTCAACTGTACGAAGAACGAGGGTTTTCCCAAAATTATTCTGACGTACAATAAATTAATAATGTATCTTTGTGCTCTTGATCCCCAAGAGCAATAAAGGGTCATCCGGTATTTAAAACCCGGGACCTCTTGCGCCTGAAGCGAGAATTACGATCCTAGACGAACCAGCTGAAGTGAGTCTAGCATGTTATGTGTATACTCAATTCCATAACGAAGCTTATTTTGTGATACACGTTTTTGTATGATAATCGCTCGTGAGATGATCAGCATCTTGTATTAATTAGTTCTTTCTTAAAACGTACTATTTTCTTACCTCTAAATTAAATTTATTTTTTACCTCTTCAAGGTGGGGTTTCTATCTATCTCGCTTGTACGAAGAACGAGGGTTTCCTAAATGAAATTATTCCAACGTCCACTAACTTAATGATATATCTTTGTGGTCTCGACTTAAAAGGGAAATAAGGGCTCGTCCGGGATTTGAACCCGGGACCTCTCGCACCCGAAGCGAGAATCATACCCCTAGACCAACGAGCCGACGACAGTAACGAGAGTTATGTTGCTATTCAAGTACGTAAAAGGGCTCATTTTGTGATACACGTCGATTTATGTACAATAGTCGTTGCTCAGATGATCAGCATCCTGTACTAATTAGTTCTTTCTAAAAACGTGCTATTATTTTAGCTGTAGAATAAATCATGTTTTCTATACCTCGTGTGAGGCTCAAAGAGGGGTTTGTTAGCAATGTCACTTGTACGAAGAACGAGGGTTTCCTCAAAAAAAAATTATTCTGACGTACAATAAATTAATAATGTATTGTGCTTTTGATCTCAAAGAGCAATAAAGGCTCATCCGGTATTTAAACCCGGGACTTCTTGCGCCTGAAGCGAGAATTACGATCCTAGCCCAACCAGCTGAAGTGAGACTAATATGTTATGTGTATACTCAATCCTATAAAAAAGCTTATTTTGCGATACACGTGGGTTTATGTATAATAATCGTTCGTAAGATGATCAGGATCTTGCCTTAATTAGTTATTGCTAAAAACGTACTATTTTCTTACCTGTAAATTAAATATATTTTTAGCCCTTCAAAGTGGGGTTTCTATCAGTCCCACTTGTACGAAGAACGAGAGTTTCCCAGATGAAATTATTCAGACGTATACTAAATTAATGAGATATCTCTGTGGTCTTGATCTAAAATTGTAAGAAGGGCTCGTCCGGGATTTGAACCCGGGACCTCTCGCACCCAAAGCGAGAATCATACCCCTAGACCAACGAGCCTACATGGGGTTAACCACGTCCGTAAAAAATCTCATTTTGTGATACACCTGGGTTTACACACAGTAATTTGTAGGATGGTTATGATTTTCTATTAACTAGTTCTTTCTAAAAAAATACTATTTCCTTACCTATGAAGTAAATTATGTCTCTCCTCCCTTGTGAGACACAGAGTAGGGTTTGTTATCAATCTCACTTGTACGAAGAACGAGGGTTTCCCAGATAAAATTATTCTGACGTACATTAAATTAATGATATATCTTTGTGGTCTTGGTCTAAAACAGTACTATGTGCTGGTCCGGGATTTGACCCTATTCGTACCAAAAGCGAGAATCACACCCCTACACCAATGAGCCGAGGTCAGCCCTACACGTTATGTTAATATTCAAGTACTTGAAAATGCTTATTTTATAATACACGTGGGTTTATGTATAATAAGGGTTGGTGGGATGATGATGATCGCTCAAATATAGGGG
>NW_019215725.1:0-6316 GCF_002532875.2 Varroa jacobsoni | reverse complement strand
TTACAAGCCGATCCCGTAAACTTAAAAGTGATTAACTTTTGAGCTATGTGCCGCAAGTCAACATTTTCTACTAAATTATTCGGCCTTCTAGAAACTTGCGACTGAAAACCAACTGAGTAACCTGAAACTTTAGGAGATAGAAGAAAAAAAATCTTAGTCTAGGAAGGTCAATGGTCAAGTTTTTGTCTTTCGAAAACTACAGCACTAGGGAAATTCATCAAAGATTGGTAAAAGCATCAAAGATCATTAGACAAGGAAGCCTTAAGCGAAAGTATAGTATGTGAATGGTGCAAATGCTTTAAGAATGGGGGTTAGAGTGTTGAAGACCGGCGAGGAGCTGTCGGGACCCGAAGGACAAGACCGCATTGGCGCGATTGAGGAAACCTTTTACGAACTTGGGGTCTAAGGGCTTTGTCAGCCAAAACTAGCGTTTTGTATGCAACGTGCTACAGAATTACAACTCAAATACTGAAAATACGTAAACGGTAAAAGATAGATCTGCTGTGAATTAACTCTATTCCACGTGCAATTTGTGGAGCTTTAATCAACAAAAAAATATATGTACATAACGTTAAGTGCCTTGCCGCACTAAGTTGTGGCACATTAGTATATTAAGTGTTCATATAAAATTCGCATTGTTTTATATCAAGTAAACAGTGATCTGAGTGTCATTCTAAATTGCATAAAAGAACACAACGCCGACGAGGGCCTGATTATCATCCAGACAATTAAAATCCGTCACCAAGTGTTGTCGAGCGAAACCGATATAAAGTTGTACTCGTTTTCGAGCTTCTTTTTGCCACTTGGTCGCAAACGATAATACTTTTCTTCACACTAAAATGGCATTTCTATTTCATCGAAATATTGTTTCCGCCATTTCTGGCCACATATTGTGTACTAATTAAAAATACTACAGGTGACCTTTGCTTTATGGATTGTCATGATACGAACAGCATTGTAATTCGATTGTATACCTTTTTTTGTTTTACCTTGTAGATCAAAAATTCAGAATTACGAGGACATGAAGCCGCGGACGAAGCGTTATTTTCCAATCAAGAACTCTTCTCTTAAATAATCTTTTTTGTCGGCTTGCTATTATAAATATTAAGCTACACAAGTGGATCGAATCGGCTTTGAAACTGAATAACTTTTGAGCGAGTTGGATTAGAATGATGATCTTTTAGCATGTATAAATGCGAAATACCCTCGTTATTTTTTAAATACCCGTTCTAGCGTTTTATGTGTAATTTCTCTATCTGTCGCTTCCCGCTATAAATCGATCGTACTTGTTCATTAGTTTACTACCCATGTACTTGCCCTGTTCAGTGCATAAAAGCCTATTGCACAGACTTTAACTGGAGCCAACGTTATATGTTCCTTTACTCAATCCAGGAAGTATAAGGCATAGCTGTGGATCTGGCGTTGTTATCAAGCAGCCAGACTCCATTCTTCGGTGTGCTGTATCAAAAGCCTGAGTTTGGGTCCAGATAATGGGCTGCACTTTTCATTTTTGACAAGTAATATTTTCATTATAGCACATGCCCCTGATGTACTTTGAAAAGACCACAATTACCTTACGTTCGAACCTATTCCACACTGCCACCGATCTCGGGCCAGGACGACGTCATTCTCTCGGCTGGTTGTTTTCTGGCTAATGGTAATAATTAAATCGTATCTCGTTTACGGTGACGGTATGCTCCAAATGTGTTTTTTGTTGAATAAAGTTTCGAAAATTGAACATGGAATACACCACACGAACTTCCAACTTCTTTAGAGTCAATTCAGGAGGACCCGTTCTTTATTCAGCTTCAGAACTCTCAGCATTCGGACTGAAATTCGTTGGATGCGAAATGCCAGTTTTGGCCGACAGAGCGCTTAGGCTCCAAGCTCTGCTTTCTAGAAAAGTTTCCTCTATTGCAGCAATTTTTTTTTGTCCTTTGGGTCGCGCCATCTTGTCCCTTCCTCGTTAGTCTTCAACACTCCAGTTCCCGTCATTAAAATATTTGTACCACTCACGTACTGCTTTTGTCCAAAGACTCCTTGCCTAGTATCTTTACGAATCATCGATGGGTTTCCGTAGCGCTATGACCTTCAAGGGACAAAACCTGATCACTGAGCGGTGACTTTCCAGACTAAAATTTCCTCTGAACTCATTTCTTCTAGAGTAAACTAAACAATTTTCACTAATAAGTTTCTGGAAAAAATTTAACAAGAAAAATTCGTCTACTAGAGCCACATTGCTCAAAACCGATTCAATTTCAAAGTCTACCAATTTGCTTATAACAGATCAAGATATTAAGTTTGAAAAAAAACGTGTATGCGATGGCATCATAGATGAACGTGGATATAATCAGTTAAGCTAGAATAAGGTTACCGACTTCCTGCAAGGCCGTTACACAATTAACGATGTTGTCGAGAGAACGTCATACAGACAAAAAAGCTGTCCATTACTCTCTTTACTTTTTCCTATAAAGGAATCCGTTGAATAGACAGTCTGTCACCGATTCCACTGCTGCTACTTAGGATGCTTACACAATAACGCCGCAGTATACACTTCAGAAGTGGCTAACATTCCTTGAAATTGTAATCAGCTTTATATTCCATTAAAACTGTATCCGATTTTTTTCGATTGGCTTAAAATATATCAGAGCCACCTGTTACTGACTTGCGGTCTATTGCACGTTCAGAGACAATTAAGAACTAAGACTAATGAAGTTTTTTTGCTGAAGAAGTCGGGAATCGCTGGTTAGGACACAACGCATCCGTTTGAAGTATAGCATGAGTACTGACTGATTAAGCAGCGCGATGATATGCACATTAGTCAGGCATCTCTACATGCAGCTGCATACAGAGCCTGCTGGTTCTTGCTGAATCTATTGAATAAGGAACCACGACAAATTAAAACAACAACAAAAAATGCACTAGTGTAGATTTTTGACAAACCATTATGAAAAGTTACAACATAGTATAAACTTAACGACGGCCATTACAGTTGAAAAACACAAAGGATACCTGCGCTTGCTCAGTACTGCGCAACTGAATATTACTCCAATTTTATTACTCCGAATCTCGGTTTATATATATATATATATATATATATATATATAACATACATGAGATATCCACTTTGGATTATGATCTGTAAACTAGTGAGAATCCTCCGTTCTCTATTTATTTCAACGCCGTGGTAAATATCCCTTACGTTCTAAGCGCCCTCTGAGAAAGAACGATTGCCTACACTTAGTTGAAGTCCTAAAATCATAAATAATTTCTTCCTATCTACAAGCGCAAATACCACTGATATGTTTACTGGCATTACCTAATGGTAATTGAGAAAAATTAACAGAAGCTATCGAATGTTGTTTTCATTCAATGCAAGATTCCAGCTGTATGTCGATCGTTGAACCACCAATGTCTTTAAAATGTGAAGAAGATAACTACCTTACAATAGAATAAAATAAAAATACGTTTTTTTTTCTTAAATATTTAATTGGTTTCGTTTCAACCAAGATTTTTACAAAATAGTGTTAACTGACGAGAAAAGGATATCTAATATCTTGATCTGCGGTCGACGTCTGGTCGGAAGCCTGCACTGCCAACTCCTCTCCACCCTATGCACAGAATGAAATAACACATGTCAGATTTATGCATCAGGAGAGGATGGGTCTCTTAAAATGAAAGAGTACTATCATAAAATGGTGTGTCGTGACGGGTTGCTTTAGGATGGAGTTTCCCAGTAAAGCATCGGTGTCTTTGAATTCATGCTACAAATTTCATTTGAGATACTTAAACACATGCTGTAGCTTATGACGATAGTTGCTTAACAGGTATGTTTTAATCAATCAACTTGTCATCTAAATAAAAATCAATGACAACTGGGTTTATAGGCTTACAGGTCACTCTGTACCGTATCCATCATTTTATGAATAGCTTTTGGCTAGATAGCTCCTACAACCAAGTTTTGTTTACAACTACGTCAAAGTCACACATTCCTTCGCAGGAAAATTTGATGTTGTCACATTTGTGTAACTAGTAGGAGACCAGAAAGAAAGTTCAGACTAGAGATGAACTTACTTGAGTTAGAGCCTCTACTTCTGCTGCGTCTTCTGCCAAGAGAACGGCGCGATTGACAGTCTTTTTCTTCATCGTCCGAAAATCGCGAACCATCATCATCCATAATGAATAAAGGTGCTCTCGTGTCTCCAGGTCGGCCTTGAACAGCAAGAGGCTGATACGAGTTAGGTCCCGTCGGAAATGGGTCAATATATTGACTCTGCACGTATTGTGAATGCATTTGTTGAGCTGGTGTATTTGAATCAACCGGAAGACGCTGATGTTGACCCATATAATGTGGTTGCAGTAAATTCTTATGAAGCCCTGCAGCACCGTACGGCTGGGTAACAAAGTTGGATGCCTGTGGTAGTTTTCCAGTTTGTTCAGATACATACGGTATTCCAGCTGGATCTTGCTGGATTCCTGGCACCATATGACAGCCAGCAGAGAATCCGCCCGTATCCTGACCGTATCGATGTACTCCGGCCGCGTAAACCGCCCAATATCGTGATGCAATAACGCGCTGCTCCTCCTGATTTCGACAGTTGCCATAATCGCGTGTAAATTGCTCATATAACGAATTATCTCCTCTGTGCCGCCCAAGCTGAAGTAGTGCCGTTTCAATTGCATTGGTCATTTCATCGAGACTCATAGTTAAGGGTCCAAGAGAGCTAGTGCTACCGGCACTAGGACGCGATACGGCAGCTTCAGCAGGATGTCCACCTCGCCTATTGAAACGTGGATCTCTATTTGAGATACGACGCTCAACAGCGGACTTATCTCGAGACTCTGGTATATCCCGTATAGATTCCCTTTCAACAACCCCTTTTACTTCCTGTCCATCTGGCACAAACATAGGACGAGGAAGTTCAACGACGGATCGAACAGGACGCTCTGAGGGTTTACGTTGTGGTAGCTTTATAACCATTAAGGGCTCAACAGGAATCTCGCGACATAAAGTATCATGTGGACGGCTTTGATCCGGTTGGTGGTGTGCCATTTGTGCGGGTAAATCACAGATTTTATTGTCAACCGAATTTGGGCCAAGTCGCTGCACCGCTTCGATATACGCGAATCTCTTACGATCGCGCATTAATGCGTGTTCTTGCTTGTCACTACTATAAGCTACTTGCGTGTCGCTGTAATCGCGACTGCCAGATGCGCCGTCATTATGAGCGTAACGGATGAGCGGTGTACGCTCGTCATAGTTTCGTCGTGGGCCATAATGCCGCTCACCGCGGTAATAACTGCTGCTTCTTGCTCGAGGGTCGTCGCGTGGTCTAGACCGACTTCGATGACGACTCTGAGTCCTTAAGTAACGCCCACTTGAGGGGCTACGGTGGGGTGTCCCTTTTGAGCGTGGTGAATGTGACCTCTTCCTCTCGCAAAGTTTGTCATTACTGGAGAGAGGTTCGGTCGGCTCTCGCGAATCGCTTTTAGCATAAAGAGAAATTTTGGCAGGATACTGGCCGTCTGAATCCTGTGGCACGAATTTTTTTAAATTAACTGGATCAGTTCTTGTTCCGTGTGACGACCAACAGGAGCTGTCTTCTTTACGAGATGCTCGACTCCCGCTACTGTCTGTGCTTGTCGGTGAGTTCCATCGAGCTGTTTTGTCTCGCTTTCTTTTGGGCTCATCTGTGATGTCGCCGGCACTTTCTTTATTCTGTGTCCTCCTCCGCAGCAAGCTACCTTGAACCTGCCAGCTCAAAGTATCTGAACTGGATCCCCCAATTACAGCTATAGGTGATCCCAGTTCTTGCGGCACATCCGTAGAATACCTCTTAGGAATTTTAAATATATTTGCTTTCGGACGTTCAGTATTGTTTCTTCTTGTTGTAGTCGGCCGACTGCTCGCGTCTTTTCGTTGTCGCGGTTCCTGAACTTCCTTTTGTGAGGTGGCGGAGTTTGCGGAGGTCGTTGCGGCTACGCTTCCAGCAACGTCACTAAAACCAATAAAAATATCAGCACCTATATTGAGGGAACGAGTAAAATGATTGATAGCTGCCACACAGAGATTTGACTCAGTTGAAAGCACTTAACTTAAAAGTTATAAATTATGCGATTAATACCCGAGTTTTCCTGTTAGTAGAAATCCACGGTTACAGGCTGGGTAGGCAAGAAGTACTAACGTCCGAACCAGTTTTCTTTTTTGAATATAAAATTCCTATGCATGCCACTAGTTTTTCCGCATATTTTGCCCTAACCATGATCATATTTCATTGAAATAGAGTAAAACGCATTGCCAAGTATTAGAATTAGC
>NW_019215724.1:0-6321 GCF_002532875.2 Varroa jacobsoni | reverse complement strand
ACTTGACAAATGCGGGCGCCAAAATAACTCGAACATTGTGGCACAGAGCCTGTGTTGGATGCACACTCAGAGGGAGTGTTGTTGATAGATGTGTGACGTGATGGTAGTCGAATAAAGTAAAATAAGCAGTATAGTAATAACAATTGCAACAATTTAGAAAAAAAATTAGGAGAACCATATATATATAAGCCTAAGTCGGGTCTCTTATGAAAGCAGAAGTTAAAATACGGGACAGGAAAAATGACAGAGGTAGAGGTATGGAAAGCTCTCATTGCGGGTATGTTCGACCTTGCGATAACCCCTACACACTCAGCCTGGCTATCCGGTACTATCCGGGGTCAGTAACAACAAAAACAACTACACTAACAAAAGTAGAAGTGAAGATGGTAGTAACAGGCGAACAACAAAGCACTTTAAATCGAAATAGCGAGCGCAACAACAGGAAGAGGAATGATCAATAATTAACGGAAGTGGAAATTCCAAAAAAAAACCAGCAACTGGAGCCCAATCCAACCGACCTAAGTAAAACCCAACAAACAAAGAAACAAATATAATAATGCGACAATAAAAATAGCAATGATGATGATGATGATGATAATAGTAATAAAAGTAACAGTACTATGATGATTAATGATTATTATTAATTATTGAAGAAAAAACATAAGCAAAAACACATCCATCATTCCGGCCCGGTCCCGGTTTGCGGGCCCCTTCGATGCCGCGCCGTTGCCGGCCTTCAACAAGCATCTGTCTCTTCGTAAATTTAGAATACATGCATTGATGTTGTATATTATTTATGCCGATGATAATAATAATGAAAAGCGACGTCAAGGAAGAAATTATTATAATATGAAGAGAGCGAAAATGAGAAAAGAAAATCGTACTGATGCTGATAATGACGATGATTATAATAAAATAGAAAGCAGATGGTAATAAGAATAAATTTAAAACTAATGACGACGATGAAGTAATGGAAAAAATGATTCACTACGGCGATTGACCACTGCATGAATGATGGTCGAGGAAAAGGGAAGAGGGAGAAAAGTTGAAATAATTCAACTATGAGGACGATAAATGGCAGTGAAAAAAATGTGAAAGAACGAAAAATAAATGAACATACGAAAATATGAAAAAACGACATTCTGATAGGCGGCGAAGGGCAAAAAAGAAAGAAGTCATCATTGTCAACGGCAGTGAGCGTAAAGAGTGGACTGTGTAGAAGACAAAGAATAAAATTTACACATAAATTGTCGATCGTCTTCAATGAACGGGTATTCGATAAGTGATAAATAGTCTCTTGCTATTATACAAAGAGAAAGAAGACGAAATATAGTTACAGAAATTTACGTTGTGGCGTCGAGCGACTAGTAAAAAACAACGTTGACGTAGAAAAAGGAGTAACTCCTTTATTGAATGATCGGCTTTTTCGAAAATATGTAAAATCACAAACGGGGCTATTTAAGTAATTTAGAAATAGTTAATTATTTAACAAAGGTAAAAAGAAACTGTTTGTCGAGATAGAGCTGCGATCCTGTGCAGTGGGGGCGATGCCTAGTAATTATTTAATACTTGTGTGTTATGAGAAATCTAACTACCGGCACATTTAGAAATAGTACTTTGTTCGAGATGTAAAAGGAAACTCAACCTTTGCGTTTCGACTCCCATGTCTGGTATCATCGTTAGGTTTTCGGTCAGACGGCTAGCTCCCAGCATGAAACGAGGTGTGCTTATGGTCGAGCTCGTATCCAGAGCACAACGTGTCCCAAAGATTAGCAGGCAAACAACCTAAGAGCACTAGAGCTTACCCAACTGTAGTAATAATCCATTATTCTGCTGTCAATCTGTTATCGACAATTTTTAATCTCATTGGTGCGTTAGAGCGAAACGATTAGTTGTTAACGAAAACCACATTCATAATCACATGTGGCAATTATATATATATATATATATATATATATATATATATAAGATCCTTAGATGCAGGGAGGTATATAGCTTGTCTGAGACCAGTGGTTTAGCCTTTCCCGATGTGACGGTAGAGACGAAGCCATGTCTGATCGGAACTGTATGACCTTCCCATCCGCTCCATTATTGCTTGACTGTACATGATGCGGAACGAGATTAAAAATGTAGAAATTTCTGGCTGGGGGTAGTCGGCAGTCAGATTGTCGACACAAACCAGCTACAGGGAAAAATGTAGCCGTTAGCACTGGGCGTACAGGTTGTAGTCCACGTGGTCGCTGGCGTCGAAGCTCGGAACGTCAAAGGAAGTGTGTCCGCAAAGGTTTGCTGATCTTTGAAATGCGGCCTGATGAAGGAGAGAAGCTCCATGCATGCTATATGAGGAGCAAACACGCGTGTACGGTCGGAAGTTGCCAAATCTAGAGCATAAAGGGCTTCGAACCCGGAAAGCGCTGGAGCTATATGACTACAAGAGATGGAAGCGTGGAAGCGCCAGGAATGTTGAATGACACTGGGGTAGCTGATCAAAAAGCATTGACGCAATTATGGGGAAACATTCCGAGACGAAGGGCGCAACTGCACGGGAGACACGAGAATGTTACATGGAAGCAGCCATCGATAGAAATAGTCGAGTATAAAATAATACATAAAACCCCTAACCTCAGGCCTATATATAGGTAGGCTGCAGCCGAGGTCATGGATCTTCACAGTATATTCTACATATATGTGCACTTTGCTTTTCCATTGGCTTTCCTATTCACGTTCAAACTCGTGAACTTAAACATGCTTCGCTTTTAGGGACGACACTTTTATTTAACAACGATAAGGTGGAATAATTGATTAAAATCGATCTCTTGATTAGCGTTTACTCTGAATTTCTTAAATCCGGCAGATACCTCGCAAGCGACTATTTAGACAGTTCTGAAAAAAGTAGTAACTGTATGGCGCGAAATACCCTTCTATTTGAAAAAGGACCTCACAATTGTAATGGGAATCGTCGCTGAACTCATCATATTCACTTATCCCGCGTCCTTAGGCCGCTTAACTATTTATTGTCGCTTCGAAACATTTTCTGAAAATACATGAGAACTATTTTAAAGCATTGCTACGATATGTATTTAGTAAGCACGCTTGAGCCTTCAAAGGTTCCTTGATGACTGGCTATTCAACACAGGCAACATAATTTTTTAAGGCTCTATCAGAATGCATTGAACCTTTTAATTGAAAATTGAAGAAGACGGACGGGAATATATCAAGGAGCTACTTGCATATAGGTGATTATAGTAGGACGATTTGAATAACTTAATTTTTATAAGTTAATTGTGAACAACTTCTTGTGTTGTGTAGGATGTATCGAAAACCTTCTGGTAGGAAGTATGCACAAATTAAGCGCCTATTTACTTCCGGTCAGTTCAACAAACTTCTCTAAATTGCAAGGAATATGTAACAGGCTCAGTATAGCCCAATGTGGTAAAATTTCATCGGAAAACAAAGAACTCTGGTAATTTTTTAGCCGCATGCATTTCGAGAACGCTGCAATTCTAGTCCTTAAAAAATCCATGTTCTCATGTTAAAAGAACGAAATTGCTCGTGTAGGTTCCTGTATGCGTAACCCTTATATCCTACGCATAAAGTACCCGGCCACACAATCTGTCTAGATTGTGCGAGGTGTGCATAAAGTATCTCCGCCTCTAACACCTTTCAAAACAACCTCTTGTTTAAAAAAAACGTCTGAAAGAAAGCAAAAATGATAATGAAAAATTAGAGGATGTGAAAACGTACCTCTGTTCTAAGTGCCAAGGATAAGAATTAAATTTCCATTAAAATTTTAGTATTATTTTACAATTCTTGGCAATTTGGCTCTTTTTGTAATATACTTTTGTGAGGAAAACGAATAAATAGTAGGTAATTTTCGTCCATTGATGCAGAGAATGGCTGGGTTTCGTTGATCATATTGTAAATTGGCGTTAATTGCAGTTCTTTGTCGTTACGAGAACGTCGTTATACATTTGCTTCCTTTTGAAGCATCCCTAACAAGAATGTTTAGTGACACTGGCTTGGGTCAACGGTATGGTCACGGCGAAAAGCCATGGTCGGGGAGGTACTTTTTCGCATCAGAATATTCTCTAGTATAGGCCTGCAGGTTTTGGTGAACAGAGATATAACTTCTTTCTTTTAATGAGTTCTGCGCAGAATCCAGTTCATACGACTATTTGTTGCCCCTTCAGAAAATAGTTGCTCATCAATTGTGCGAAAACTCTTGCATTGGCCTATACTTGTTCAGCAGGCAATACACAAATGTATGAATCAAACCCATATATCGAAAATGGACCGTGACGCTCAAAAAATAACGCAACTTATAAACAGGCTTTCATAAACAGTAATATAAAGTGATCAGAGGATAGAGCAAATTTTTCCTATTTTCTACGGGACGAGTATTGACTCGAATCGTGGGATTTGTTTGAAAAATGAGGACGTTCTGAAGATATAAAAGAATACTCCTTTATATAGTATTCCTCAAGGTTTTGTTATTTTTCAATAAATTTTGTTAAAACAAATATAGCTTACTGACAAACGCATGACACACCTCCTGACGAATTCAAATCTATTCTGTGTTAGCTATTATTTTAAATTGCTCTAGGCTTTGTCTTCTTGACTCATATAAAAGTAACTCACTTTCTATATTTCTATGTTCGGACGTCTTTCCGCAAAGACGCAAAAGCGTTTCAGTAGCCTTCTTCATGGTTAATAAAAATGTATCGAGATACACATTAGCAACATTAATAAATACATTTCATCAAGCAGTATTAAGTTTAAGTGAGTCCACGTTCGCTAAGATCGAAAAGTTACCCAGTATTTGTGAAGGTTAGATTTTTTGGGCCTTAGAACAAGTCTACTCAGTAAGAGTTTTGCTTGTGGCTCGGCAAAGGTTCTTGCGAATATATTAAGGGTATATAATGATATTCATACGGATCGAATATAAACGATGTTGTGTTTTTTCCCAAATCTTATGCTACTCGTATCTCTGTTGAGATGGATAAGCGAAAAATGTTTGAATATTTTAATTCAATAAAACTGGCGGATTTTTCGACCGGTCTCAGCTCGGATATCCCTTCCTATTACACATTGGAAAAGCCGACAGGAAATAAATGCAGATAAATTTGTTACGTTTCAGATATATATTAAATATATCAAATATAGAAAACAATAAGTAAATGATTTCTAGAACGCCGAGTGTGAAAATTAAATTGAATGTAAAAACAGTAACATTTGTCAACGCGTCAATTTTCTTAGAGCTAACTATATTGTAGATAAGGTCGAAGGCTGCAAGCAAATGTTCCAGTTTCTATAAGAAATTTATGGCGGAACCTAGTGTGTAGTAGTTGATGCTACCCATTTCATTTAGGGAAAAAATGTTTAGCTTAGATACATTAGCTGACTTCAAAAGAAAAAGGATTGCACTTTTGAGCTCTGTATATAACAAGATGCAGTATTGGTACTTCGAAAAAGACACATAGATCTACTAGCGACAATTTAGCTAAAGTGAATGCATTTCCCCTTATATAGTGTACGTAAAATCGATTGGTGCCCACCAGATTCTGTTATGGGTAAGGAGCGGGCGTGTATAGATTTAGGTAAGTCATCGTTAATCAGCTAGCTTATTTCTCTCGAATTAGGTTGTGTGGTATAGACTGATTGATTTATCTATCAGCTTACAGCATAGTACTTAAAAGGGGTGCATATTATCTACGAATGCTATTTGGCCGTGTATAAACAATGACCATCTATACATTGTGTTTTTTAATTTATTTTGTTCATCTTAATTAATTTGATCTCCTATTTACACGGACATTAATTGTACACGGACACACACACACACACGGGGCTTTCGTTGATCTTCATCGAACGGAAGCCGGCAGTGGAATTGCTTAAACATGTACCTAACTATTTCTAAGTTTTTGGTTTTTTCTTTAGATAATCGCGCATGAAGTCGAGTAATTCAGTTCGAATAGAAATTACATTGTCAAATTCGCCAAGTTCATATTTTGCTTTTTTTTTGTTGAATGAGCCCGATTATCAGTCAATAAAGCCTTTGGTACGGCTATGCACAAATGAACGTTTGGCAGCACCTCGAGAGTTGACGACCAAGGCGTGGGGACCACAGTTGGGCCCTGACACATCTTCTCGTTTCTAGGAAAATGAGATCATGTACCTTGGTGTCCTCGCAGGTCGGTAATAGTCGTATTGCTATGGTTTCATCAGTCACCAGCGTCGTTTTCGTCATCTTTTTGTTTTACTACCCTTATTTATATCTTCCTTTATATATATATATATAAATATATATATACACATATAAAT
>NW_019215723.1:0-6328 GCF_002532875.2 Varroa jacobsoni | reverse complement strand
GAGTAGAAGCTCCTTCAACCTTATGACAGGGCAAGCGGAAGGAGAAGTAATACCGGAAAAAGCAAAAATTAACATAATAATAGGAGTTATAAATAAAGAGGAGACAGAAGAGGGACTAACAAAAGTGATTAAGAAAGTAGTCAAGACTCTTAAGGAAGAAGAAGGACAAGCAACACCAATAGTAAAGATAACTGAACAGGCAGATACGGAAAACACCAGAAAACTGTTAGAGGTTTACGGCAGATATTTTGGTTGTGATATCAGCATATGTAAAGATCAAAAGGAGAATACACAAAAACAAAATATGGAAAAGAAGGAACACGAAAAATCGATAATACAAGGAAGACGCAATGAAGAGACCACAACAATAAGAATAAAGGCAGGAGAAAACAGATCCTACAGCGAGGTGCTGACGAGAGTCAGAGCGAAACTAGGTCCCACAAAGATAGAAAGTAAGATAGGAGTCTCCCAAGGAGCCGGAGGAGACGTCACACTCAAAATACAGGGAAGCACAAGAGATGAAGCTACAAAAATTGCCAATATTCTTAGAAACGAGGAGGGCATGAAAATGGAGGTAAGCACGAGGATAAATAAGCACACGTTGGCCTTATGGGACGTAGACCCGCTGGCTACGGGAAGAAAGATAGCGAGCGATATTAAAACAGCGCTGGAATTACCAGCAAGCACGGAAATAATAGCTGGAAATCCTCGACAGTCTAAGAGCAACTGGTACTCACTGATACAAATACCAACAGCCCTGGCAAAGAATATAAAGGAAAGAAGAGCGATACAGGTTGGACCATACAGATGTAAGATAAGGGAATGGATCAGGTTACCAAACTGTTACAGATGCCAAAAAGTAGGACATAAAGCCTATGAATGCATTGAAAAATCAACAGTCGAAGGGAAGAGATGCTACAATTGTGGGAACACCGGGCACACGGCATATATCTGCGAAAGAGCGATCCCATTCTGCTACGAATGCGACACGGAAGACCACAGGGCCACATCAATGCGGTGCCCCAGATACCGCGCCATGGTGGACCAGACCAAACGTAAACACGACAGCAACAAGACAGCAATAAAATCCTATCCCGGTTCCCCCACAGGATCAGAAGAGATAAAAATAGGAGAGAAAAACGAAAGTACAGAGAAAGAAAGAAAAGAGGAAATAAGGAGGAAGGAAAAGAGGACAAAAAGGTCAACGACGGACGAAGAAAACTTCATAACACCAACAGCAAAAAAGACGGCGAAACGGACAACTGAGGAACTAAGGATAACAAGGCAAGCGGAGGAGCAGGACACAGAAGAATAAGCAAAATGGAGTTCAAACTAATACAGATTAACCTCAACCGTTCATCTGTTGCCCATGACCTACTGGAAATTACAACCCAAAAATACGGCATACACCTTGGCCTACTATCAGAACCATATTACAAAAGAATAGCTAACGATAAAGGAATTGTAGTAGTGGATGATAAAAAGGATACCGCAATATACTGGAGCGGCATGAGGGACGTAGTAATAAGAGGGAAAGGAGCAGGGAATGGTTTCGCATGGGCGGAGATCGAGCACGTAGCGGTGTTCTACACATGCTACTTCTCGCCCAATAAACCAATAGAAGAATACAAAAAATTCCTAGAAGAAATAGGACAAAGTCTAAAGCAACACGACAATAGGAAAAAGATTATAATCACAGGAGACTCTAACTCAAAGAATATAATATGGGGCAGCGGAAAAAACGACAGAAGAGGGATAATGACCCTAGAGTGGCTAGCAACGGAGGGATTGGCAGTGCTTAATGACGGAAAGGCACCCACGTATGAACACTGCGGCTACCCATCATATATAGACATTACACTAGTAAACAACGAAGCAGCAGCAACCACAACAGGATGGAAAGTCTTGAATAAAGAAGAAAGTGGCAGCGACCATCACTACATATACTTCCAAATAGAACACAGGACCAGCAGGAGGAGCACAGAGAAAGATGAGAAGATGGCAAGCTAGGAAACTAGACCAACAAATTCTGTGCAGAGAATTAGAAGAAAAATGCGAGCAAGTCATGCTAAGCGACACAGGAAACGAAGGAATACAGATAGTAGCGCAACAACTCAGCCAGCTCATGATAGATGCATGCACAAAAGCAGACCGGCGACGGCCCACAGATAGACTACACCACCGGTGTAGTCTATCTGTGGAATAGAAATATGGAAACACTGGTGGAATAGAGAAATTGCAGAACTTAGGAAAATATGCGTGAAAAAAAGACGCACATACACAAGAACAAGAAGCTGGCAAAAACGCACGAACAACTTACAATCGGATACGGAATAAAGAGCAGCACAACAACTACGGGAATATCAGGAAGCTCGAAACAAACTGAGAAAAAGTATAAGACATAGTAAAGAAAAATCCTGGAAAAAACTCATAGAGGAGATAGACCGAGACGTTTTTGGACTTCCGTATCAAATAGTAATGAACAAAATAAAGAAAAGATCACCACCAATCCCTCCAGATATGGTGAGGAAAGCAGTAAGAGACTTATTCCCTATGCAATCAAGAAGGGACGATATAACGATTAAGGTAGACGAAAGAAACATCCCCGAAGTAACTCTGGAAGAAATAGCAGAGGCAGGAAATAAAATAGCAACAGGGAAAGCACCAGGGCCTGACGGCATCCCACCGGAAGTAGTCAAGACATTAATCAAAAGATGGCCAAGGATAATACAAAAAGTGGCGAACGCCATATTAAGGAGAGGAATATTCCCGGATATATGGAAGGAAGCAAACCTAGTCCTGATCCCAAAACCCGGAAATAAGACAGGTTCCACGGCATTTCGGCCAATCTACCTATTAAATATAATAGCAAAAGCTATGGAAAGAGTAATAGTAAACAGATTGAATAAGCAGATCGAGGATAAAGAGGCACTGTCGGAGTCCCAATACGGCTTTAGGAAACACCGTTCCACGATGACAGCTGTGGACAGGGTCCTCAGGACAGCAAAGGAAGAGATGAGAAGCACACTAAAGACCCGGAACTTCGTACTACTGATCCTACTGGATGTTAGAAATGCCTTCAATAGCATGAACTGGAGAAAACTAATGCAAGCACTAGAAGAAAGGAATATATCCAAGTATCTACGCAGGGTCATCAGCTCATACTTAGAAAACAGAACACTAATAGCAGAAGGGACAAGATACACGATCTCAGCGGGAGTTCCACAGGGATCGGTACTAGGCCCTATGCTGTGGAATCTAGCCTACGACGGCGTTCTACAAACAACTGGAGTGCCGGAGGGGGTAGAGATAATAGCATACGCAGATGATCTAGCTCTCATAATCAGAGCCCGGACAGAGATGGAACTAGAGAATAAAGCTAACGACTCTCTCTAAATCATAGAACGGTGGATGGAAGAACATTACCTAAGGCTAGCAGCAGAAAAGACAGAAGCAATATATTTAACTGGAAAAAAGAAGACCACAAATATAGAAATATACCTGGGTAACACACGAATTAGCATCCAAAAAAGAGCAAAGTACCTTGGAGTAATAATGGACACCGCAATGACTGGAAGAGAGCATATTAAACATGCAGCCAAAAAAGCAGAAAGAACAGCCCTCAATCTGGCGAGAATACTGCCCAGAGTGGGAGGAGCCTCGGAGGGAAGCCGGAGACTACTGGCCTCAGTAGCAGAGGCGGCAGCGCTATATGCAGCTTCGGCATGGGCAGAAATGGCGTTGAGGACAAAAGCCAACAGAGAGATACTGCTAGCGGCACAAAGAATCGTAGCAATACGAGTAGCCAGAGCATACAGAACAGTGTCAACCGAAGCACTTGGGCTAGCACTAGTACTAGCCCAAATGATCCCATGGGACCTGCTAGCCATAGAAAGAGCGAAACAAAGACAAAGAAACGAAGCTACAGACAAAGCAAGAGCAAGGGAGGAAACAATGAATAAATGGCAGCAGCAATGGGAAAATCCACGCACTTATGGAGGAGGAGAATCTCCAGGTAGCTGGACCCGACATCTAATACCAGATGTCAGAAAGTGGTATTGCAGCAAATAGGGAGAATTAACATATTACTCCTGCCAAGTTCTGTCGGGACACGGACAGTTCCAGACATACATGGAGAAGATTGGCAAAGCGCAAGTGGATACCTGCGTGCTCTGCGAGGCGGGCATGGAAGATGGAGTAGAACACACCCTACTCCACTGCCGTGGTAGTACTAAGGAAATGGCGAACATGATGATCAAGGATAGGAAGAATTGGGCCAAGGTCACGGCCTTCTTCGACGAAACGATAAAAAGTCAAGAACAACTAGAAAGGAAGAGGCGTAAGAGAATAGCGGAAGGACACACTCGAAACAATCGTGGGCCTAACGCGCAACAATTGCAACCAGAGGTATTACAGAGTGAACGGCCTCCCTGGAGAGCTAGAGAATATGCTCAAGAGGAAGGCCAAAATGGAGGATGGACCGGAACGGCTCAAAGGGAAGGAAGATGAAATGACCGTTCCTGCAAGCCACGGTTTCGAAGTAATATCAAACATATACCGAACCAGATAACTTTCTTTTTCACCGAAACGGCGAGATGACCAAACTTGTTACGAGTTTCAAGTATAAGACAGCTCCCTTCCCTGCCATAGTGGCTAAACGGCCGAACTCATTATGGTTTTCAAGTACCAGGTGGTTCTCGATGTTGATGGCAAAATTCGTTTGGGCTTTTAAGTAACAGTGACTCTTTTATCTGCCACAACGCCCAGATGGCCAAACTTGTCGGGACTTTGAATTACCAGACAACAATTCTTTTTCACCACAACAGCTAGATGACCAAACTTGTTAGGGCTTTCCAGTACCAGATGGCTCTCTTCCCTGCTACAATGGCTAAACGGCCAAACTCGTTAAGGTTCTCAAATACCAGGTGGTTCACGATGTTGATGGTAAAACTCGTGTGGGCTTTTAAGTAACAGTGACTCTTTTATCTGCCACAACGCCCAGCTGGCCAAACTTGTTGGGACTTTGAATTACCAGATAACTTTCTTTTTTACCGCAACGCCCAGATGGCCAAATTTGTTAGGGCTTTCCAGTACCAGATGGCTCTCTTCCCTGTTACAATGGCTAAACGGCCAAACTCGTTAAGGTTCTCAAGTACCACATAGTTCTCGATGTTGATGGCAAAACTCGTATAGGTTTTTAAATACCAGCTACTCTTTTATCTGCCACAACGGCCAGATGGCCAGACTCGTTGGAACATTGAATTACCAGATAACTTCCTTTTTCATCGAAACGGCTAGATGGCCAAACTCGTTGGGATTTTGAATTACCAAATAACTTCTTTTTTCACCGCAATAGCCAGATGACCAAACTTGTTAGGGATGTCCAGTACCAGATGGCTTTCTTCTTTGCCACAATGGCTAAACGGCCAAACTCGTTAAGGTTTTCAAGTACCACATGGTTCTCGATGTTGATGGCAAAACTCGTTTGGGTTTTTAAGTACCAGCTACTCTTTTATCTGCCACAACGGCCAGATGGCCAGACTCGTTGGAACATTGAATTACCAGATAACTTCCTTTTTCATCGAAACGGCTAGATGGCCAAACTCGTTGGGATTTTGAATTACCAAATAACTTCTTTTTTTCATCGCAATAGCCAGATGACAAAACTTGTTAGGGATGTCCAGTACCAGATGGCTTTCTTCTTTGGCACAATGGCTAAACGGCCAAACTCGTTAAGGTTTTCAAGTACCAGGGGGTTCTCGATGTTGATGGCAAAACTCGTTTGGGCTTTTAAGTACCAGCGACTCTTTTATCTGCCACAACGGCCAGATGGCCAGCCTCGTTGGAACTTTGAATTACCAGATAACTTTCTTTATCACCGAAACGGCTAGATAGCCAAAATCGTTGGGACTTTGAATTACCAGATAACTTTCTTCTTCACCGCAACAGCTAGATGACCAAACTTGTTAGGGCGTTCCAGTACCACATGGCTCTCTTCCCTGCTACAATGGCTAAATGGCCAAACTCGTTAAGGTTTTCAAGTACCACATGGTTCTCGATGTTGATGGCAAAACTCGTTTGGGTTTTTAAGTACCAGCTACTCTTTTATCTGCCACAACGGCCAGATGGCCAGACTCGTTGGCACATTGAATTACCAGATAACTTTCTTCTTCACCGCAACAGCTAGATGACCAAACTTGTTAGGGCGTTCCAGTACCACATGGCTCTCTTCCCTGCTACAATGGCTAAGTGGCCAAACTCGTTAAGGTTTTCAAGTACCACATAGTTCTCGATGTTGATGGCAAAACTCGTATAGGTTTTTAAATAC
>NW_019215722.1:0-6350 GCF_002532875.2 Varroa jacobsoni | reverse complement strand
CCCATTGGTTCCTTTTTGTAGATTTTTATGCGACACACTCAGGCGGACTCGATAACTAGACACAGAGTATATTCCCGTGGCCTTTTTTTATACTGCAGGGTGCTAATTTTTAATCAATTAACGATATTTAATTGACCATTTAAAATGATGCTTCTCCTTTTACGGGTGTTACATTATATATAATTTTTTTTTTCCTCTTATATTCTTTACCTATATATAAAAAAATATTGTAAAAAATCACTTTCTAAATGACCGTTAAAAATTGCTGAGAAGTCGCAGTGTTATCCTATAATCTATCAGCCGATAGCCTACTTAAAACGATCTTATTAGTACAGTATGAATTCGATGGCGCGAGGCAGCTATACTCTATATATTCTAGACCGTCTTAGAGCATTTGACGTAAATACTAGATACTTTTGTGGACGCCTGCTTAATGATCGCCTTTCTGCTATAGCTGCTTTGAAAGTTCGTTCCGACCAATGAATTTTCATTAAGCAATAGCCTTGCGACACAATAAACGAGTGATCAGGAGCTGGTTAGGCAGTAGCAACGACAGCGTCACCAGCGAACTCTTCAGCCGAGCAACGGCATACGCGCTTGAAGGTATCGACGTTGGCCGCTACACATGGTCATGCTGTCTTCTTCCAGATAGATTTATCTGTCATTCATGGGAATCCAGTATTCCCTGCCGCGTCATCTCAGGTCCCTATATATGTTAGTTCCGCCGTCAGATCCTCAAGTCAGTGTAGCCATCAACGCATACACGGAGGGTATAAGTTGGCACTATGTTACTTTCCAACGGGATGACAAAGGCAGGGCAATATAAATGTGTTCTTGTGCCGATGGAACCATTTGAGTATTGAGAAAAACGTGAATACGTATGTAGACTTCAGCAGAGACCATGTATTTGCAAAGTGGGTACACATATGACAATACGTATAACAGTTCTATATGCTGCATATAGACACAAATAATTGAAAAATATCGTCTCACTGTTAATAAATTCGTACACTCAAAGTATGTTGATTTTTATAAGCGCACTATATAAATGGAAAAAAAGTGACATCTTACCTTGATGTACCCTTCCGAGCGTTGCTGGAGGACGCACGGATAAGTGGTAACCAATGGCAGTACTTTATTTAGTTAGTAAGGCCAATGTTTTTCAGCAGTAGCAACTCTTTGCGCAGTAAAGCCGGATCCCTTGGAACGACTTTTCCACGTTCATTTTTGTTCATTGCTACGTTATTAAGTTCTGTTCGCTCTGTTTGATGATCTCGCAACACTCACATTCAATCGGACTGTTCCTACGCTAGGTCATGCGGTTTTTGTTTTTGTGACACAGTTCGCAGAACATAGAACATATCACTAATTATTTACTATTAGTTATTAATGCTGATTTTTATTCACTTTTTTCATACTTATTTCGTCAGATACTTTATTGGTATCAGTCATCAGTGAGTAGCTATTATAATGACTATATATTTACAATAACAAGCTAATAATAATAATCATTATCATCACACGAATGATATCAGCTAATTGTGGTGATGTTTGTGCTGATAATGATAGAGGAGATATGGTGACAAGGGTTTCGACGATGACGACAAAAATGAAAGCACCAGCTGTATCGTTGACGTTTGCCAATCAGACATTGGTAGGCCAATCAGACAGAAACGAGGGTGAAGAAAATATTTTATCCGAGGTCAGTTAGCCCGGAGGTAGCAGCTACCTGTCCGGAGGGAGTTTGAGCGCTCCAATTTGACCAAAGAGTGACACCGTAAGACGCCGTGCAAGCCACTTTTATGTATGTTGCTTTGGCCTGATCTGAGTTCCGACATACGAACCCAGCAGTAACATCAGAAGCTTAAGCTGCGAAGAGCAACCTCTGATTAGTACGGGCGAGTCAGCGCGCGAACCAGGGGGCCGCAATGGTAAAGTGAACGAAGATTTTTCTGATTTTGCTTTTTAATGACATAACTTCATAGCAGATGTAGTCATCCACCAGCTTCCATCCAATGTCAACCGATCGAATGCTGGTCTGTCTGCTGAAACCCCATCAGGTCAAATTTCGAAGGCTAAGCGGCAGCCACAATACTAGTGGCAGCCGATTCGTTCTTGGGCATCCCGGGCCACCAAAAGGCAGAGTCAATAGGAAAAGCGAGAGAAAAGTGGCAAAAGGAGAATCCGCAAAGGAAAACCTGGGCATGAGAGCACTGACAGGAGGAAAAAGCAAGATTGCGCTTAAGAAAAAGCAGAATATGGCTGAGAGAGGGGATTCGAAATATCCACGAAGGACGCCCACCGGAAGAGTACGTAACGCGCCCATGCAGCCACCAGAAGTCAAATAAGTTGAAATGTAGAAATGTTGAGGGAACACTGATGCCTTTTCCGCACCATATGACAATATGTACCGCTCGTATCGAGACCCCATCGGCTTCAAAACTGGGCTGGTAGAGATAGACAGGACCAAAGGGCTGCAGGGAGGGCAACCATGATGTTTGGTGCTTAGAAATGTATTAGAGAGCGAAGTCATCGAAAGCTCCTCATTAGGTCGTGCGATTTATTTTTGACCCCTGCTGCCATCTTGATTCCTGCTGAGGTACATCATTGCGCGTGTATTCGTCGTCCACATGTCAATACGTTCTTTCCATAACGTGTTCATCCCATCAAACCCGAACGATGGGGCTGACACATTACGAAATTAGTACTAACGGACACCTTAACCAGTCAACAGGAAACCTTGGCGAGGTCTGCCCTCAGGCGTATAGTGATTATAAGTTGCAGAGTTAAGTATCAAAATTAAGTCCTTCGGATTACACTCGCATTGCGTGTAACTATCTAAAACGATGGCAGAATCGTCACGAACAAATGACGACGTCTTCAATTTAACGAGTAGTTAATGAACTAGAAAATTTGCAGAACTACGCAACAAACAAAAGAAAAGGACAAAAAGTATCAAAAACCAAGATCAAGGTATTAGGTGACGAAAGATTTGAAATTGACAGAACGCGCTACCAATCAAGCTCTTCCGCTCGGCACAATGATGCGCTTCATTTCTCAGTTGTTAAGCTTCTTTAAGTGACTATAGGCGCGAGCAAGGGTTCCCGTGATCCAGCTCTTGATGTTTTTCCTAAAATAAAATTTGCACAGTCATACGTTTTATCAGCAAGACCGAAACCGTATCATACTAGCTGTATGTAGAAATTAATAACACTGGTAACAAGAAGACATTTCGCGCACTCTTATTCTATGCCCTAATCAAATTAACGAGTTGATCGTTGTCGAGGTACTCACATCCGATCGACTTGACGACCAATACGCCATGCTAATCCGGGTAGTTACCAAACTCTGCCTACGATCGTAGGTATTCCACCAACTTAATAAAAATATAGCCTATCGTTGATATTCACGTCCGTCTAATAGAGACCTCAGCCTTGATATATCTGTACAGCGTTGTTTTAAGCCCGGATGCTAATACCTGAGCTTAAAAAACAGAAATTGATTTTAGTGTAACATCTCGCAGATACTGATTTGTCAAAAGGCACAGTACTGCCTAAGTACCTATGTAATCTATGAATGCGCAATCTTAATTCCTGGTCCTAAAATACCTGCTCTTGCCTTCGGTTCTATGGCTATAGGTAAGGCTGTAAACAAAAGCTATATTGTGTTGTTTTTAACAGAAATTCTTGCCTTTATAGCTTATTTCTCGTTGATTTTTATGCTTTACATCGGTTGCTACAATAATCTTGTTAAGAGTAACATAAAATAGCATTTTTACTACTGCTAATCAACGAATGGACTGCTGATTTACTGATCCATCTCTGCTTTTGACAGCTCTTGTACTATGATCCTCTATCGTATTTGGTAATGTGTGTCTAATAGTACTGATCAATTTATCCAGTGGACCATTTCACAACACGCATAGTTAAGTAGACGACGTATGATAGGAACAGAGTTCAGCGTAAGTGCTCACAATTTCCTTGACACTCGTTACTTTACAGCAGGAAAATTTTGGTATAGTTTGGCAAACATATTGTGTTATCGTCGCCGGACCCCTACAGTCGACTAATCGATTGCAGCTTTAGGTCGTTATGGTGGAGCGTAAGAACGCCTTTTTCAGTACCGAAACACTTGAGCACGGTCAAGAAACGAATGTTACAGTGAACACAGCAATTATAAGTCATTCATCAACCATCAGTTCATCGATCATTGAGGTCACTTGAAGGAAGGCACTAGTCCAAAACTGGTTTGCCTAGCGGGCATTGTACCTTTCTTATTAGAGAGATTAACTAGAGGACTAGATTAAAAGCCTACCGTTTGTCTTTTCAAAAACATTGCATTCAAGTTGTCTGCACGCTAAGGACTCACAAACCAAGAGGAAACACTTCAGCTTTAATGATAAACATTAAGCACCCGTGGCATTACACAAAGAGCCATACCAATGCAACGACAGCGCCGCTGGTAACATGCTCATACAGCATATTGCCACGACTAAACAAGAAGCGTGGGCGGCACGGGGAAGCAAGACGTAGTCAATATCTCACCTCGCCTAGGTAGTTTAACCTAAGGGTTCTCGTCCGTATAACTTTGGAGAATACCTGTCTGGTGAAACGACTTGAAACGTGAGGTTGCTTCCTGGTCTCAGTGGACCACGCAGTAACTCAGAAAATGGCTAAGTGGGAAAGGCAAAGTAGGACAGAGAAGGGGTAAGTGGTGGGACACAGTAAAGGCTCGCGAAACTCAAGGGGAGCAGGGAGCCTTTCCGAGCCTTACTTCGATCAGTCAAAGCAGCTAAAGGTCTTCGAAGGCCCATGAAGAAAAAGCAATGGTAGATGAGCTGCGATGGGAAACATTTTTCTGCGCTCCTATGCACCTGCCAGAGTTGATGGCCAATCATCCAGATTTTTCATCTGCAAAATAACCTTAGTGGTTGTAGTAACAGTAGTGGAAGCAACACTTGTGATTACTATCTGATAGAACGCGGCATAGAAACAAAAAAAGAAAAACGACAGCGAGAGAAAGATCTCTATGAAATATTCTGCTTAGTAGGCTAACCGTGGAATGGCCCAGAATCCTGCAAGTAGATCATCCCGGTGTTAGTTACGTGCGCAAACCCGCTTCGATCTCCTCGATGGACCATACCCTGGCATCAGTGCAGACTGTTCGCTTGGTTACCTTTTGCTGACGTAACACTTCACGTTCCGCGTAGCGTCTCGAATACGTATGTGCATACGTGTCCAGGGTAAGGAAATTTGAAAGTAAAGTGCGATCTGCAGGGACATTTAAGCTCTCTACTTTGTCCTATCGTATGTAGAGTCGAACATTACCAAACGCTTTATTTCCGAGTTTGCCTAAACCGTTTCGTAAGAAGCACAAATGCAGCTAGCGCTCCTTGAAAAGAAAAAGTAGCAGTGCGCTTTAACGTAACAAAAAAACAGCGTTAGATACTTTCTTCTAGGTACGTCATAGGCTCGTCACCATCCTCTTATTATCTCTAAGATGTCGTTTTTTGTTGCCGTCATGACTCGTATCTAAAGGAAGCGCTGCAGAATTATAGCTGCAGCCAATTTTGCCTTTCTAGTCTGTCTTTAGTGCCTCGTTTCGCTCTCCGAGTGCCATTTTCCCTACACTCTGTTGCCCGTCGGCTTCGTCCCGGATGTCCTAACCCACTACGCCTTATGGCCTTTGGGCCAGTTGAACAAGGAACGAGAAAAATTGAAGAAGCGTCCGTTACACTGCCCTTGTTGTGCCTTGTGGCAATGGCCGTCGCGTCGCTGTCGCCTGTCTTTTCTGCTTTTCTTCTGCTAGTTGCATGCCTCCATGTCGGCGGAGGTCTGCGGGGTTTGTGTGTGTGTGTGTGTTGTATTCCGGTGTCCACTGTGGGATGGTCACAGGGTCTAATCCAATTTGAGTTGTGCAGATGGAACTTGCCCTTATTACCCCTGTGCTCGGATGCTGCCTTCAGAGTATGGTGACGACGACTGGAGTCGGTGTTCCAGCTCCTGCCACAACACGAATACGGAAGCAGCCTTACTAGTACTGTTGGCTCTCCTTCTATCCAGAACTAATACGACCTCTGGCGCTCACACTGAACCGTCCCCTGACTACCAGCCAATACGTCCCAGTAACGAGCGCACTTTTCCAAATGTCACCCACCCCTCTGCGATACATCCACCATTACGTGGAACCCCTTTTCGTTCAGTAGAACTTTGTCTAGTCAGGCCACCAGCATCGTCGTTGCAGGTGGTGCTTTTTTATCATGACACCCAGCAGACGTTGCTTGCGGGGGCTCACAAACGCTGGCACAACATGTAGAGAGAGAAAGGGTAAGTCTTTGTGGGGTCTAGGGA
>NW_019215721.1:0-6356 GCF_002532875.2 Varroa jacobsoni | reverse complement strand
TACTACTACTACTACTACTACTACTACTACTACTACTACTACTACTACTACTACTACTACTACTACTACGATCACTTATGGCCAAAAATAAATAGCTAACAAATTGTTGTTATTGTTTTGTCATCCTTTTCCATGTATGCAAAGAATCGAATCCTCGGTGTGCATACCGGCGTTTCGTGTGCAGGTGAACAGCCGTCTAATCAAGAAGCGAAGGATGCTATGAAGCAAGCCTTCTTATTCATCGAATGTACAAATACCAATTTAGCAGGGTCATGAACAACTTTTGTCGTACGAACCCGTAGCATGGGCTCAATCAGCTGACTCTAGGATCTTTTCGAAATTCTGTTCACAGCATTACTTTTAGCTGCCTGCTTTTCTCGGAGCGGTATGATGACTGTGCCGTTGTGTGTTGTTTCTATATCGCAGCTGACAAACTCGCAAATGGGTAGTGTCGAACACGAACTACGGGCGAGTGCTAGTTGAAATAATGTCTGCGGACGTTTAGTCAGGCGGGTCATCGGTATATGATAAAGATACTGTAGTGACATACCAGCAGATATATAAAAGGCGTCAAGTCATCACAGTTATGATGAGAAATGGGAAGTTAAAGAACAAGGAGAGCATAGACGCAGTCGCTTTTGCATCAAGTCGTATTACTAATTGAAGCCTTCTAACTAGAACGAGAAACAACGACAATGATGAACGTCTATAAATATTGAAGTAAGTTTCCAGCATTAGTTAACGAGTCGGTTGGTTGATAGTGACCAAGTGGCGCAATAGGGGATTATAATCATGATTAGCTTGGTCTACGGGGAAAACCTGCTCGTCGAATGGTAGCGGTCCTTTTTATGTAAACGTTTGCCTAATCCATACTTTGCCGGGCATTTCAGCTGATATGCAATGTCAAAGCAATACTCGACGTTTAATTAAAGAATAAACGTCGCCTGTAAGCCAGTATTTCGTAGCTTTTTGCCACATACTGCAGCATATTTCGTTTGAAAATGTTGACCGAAGACGTCGCCGGGCACTGGTCCTACGTTTCTCTCTGTATAGACTTTTTTTAATTGGATGTTATAAAGCCTGCACCAGGCGGAAGTAATGAGCTTGCGTGTACGCTACACACGGATATTCAATTCTCGCCATTTTCGTCGAAGCTCAGAAAAATGTAGATCCGACAATGTTTTCTAAACGGAACACCAGTCTCAGCAGACTAGGTCTCGAGAATCTAGACCCACAGAGAGTGGCACTAATACGGTATGTGTGCCTGCGAGGTCGTCTAACCAGCAAAAATGAATTGAAGTGCGCTTATTCTCTCGATCCCCTAGACGATGTCCTCAAGGGAGCATTTTTCCCACATGACGCGCCTAACCAATCGACGTGCTGCTCCACCAGCCTGTGCGTCTCCTCTCTGCCCTTCTGCGACGGTTCAAAATATATAAGTTACCCCTGATCCTTGGCAAGCTGCTCGCGATGCTGACAGCCTTCGGAACGTCGGATACGGAATCAAGGCCGTATCGCTAAAACATGTACATGTACGCTGGTGCCCAACGCAATGCTACAAATTAAACATCATACCAACGAGATGAACATATAGAAAAATATGACGTATTTTTTTCGCCTGAACCTTTCAAAGGCAGATAACTCCCTATACGGGACGGATTTCAGACCTGACATAGGCTTTAACGCGGATCACTCCTAGCTGGTTTTTAGATTAGTGCTACATGTACGTAATCAGCTTGACGAGCATCAGCTATTGGTGTGACCATTAGAGCAACAATATAGGTAGAAATGGATCGACTACCACTGAGTACCTTCATTCACCGATCAACAGATCATTGAATGCACGACAGCAATTGCACTTTTATAGATATAGCAGTAGACATCTATGGCAATTTTACGATGCTTGTCTCGCATCGCGTAGGGCCCTGTTTTTTTGTTCAAACTAATAGAGCGAGATGTTAATGCGATCAGTACTATGCCACTACCATCTCGATAGATATCTAGCACCTAGAACTTGTTCTGTACATTAGCTTCGGGTACGTCTGCCTTAAGCAACTTGTCGAACGTCTCTCATTATCTACGAGAGCAATCTCGTGTGCTCCTTCCGCTGTCGATATTGCTACACCTTTTCGGAGGAGAAGTATTGCTAGAGCCAACAGTCTCCGTGAAAATTATGTAACAAGCTTTAGAGGATCTTGCGTTTCATCTCGTCTTTCAGCCCGATAATGGTCGGCGTCATCGTCGATGTTTCTATAGCCGTCTCTACAGGGAGACGAAAAAGCGTTCATCACCCGCGCCTTACCAGGAACAGCAGCGGTGCCTGAACGGTGAACGTATTGCCGGAAGAAGCGAAACGCGACAGTAGACAGGCGCGCGCACACCCGCAAACAGGCGAGAAAACAGCCAAATCAAATAGAGTAATCAGTTCTTATACGTACTCCAGCAACAAAGCGACGCAGTGTGAAAAAGCCATGTTCTCATGCGTTTGTTGGGCTCTTGCATCAGCGATGCAGTTCTGATTGCTTGCCATCTTAGTCAGAAACAGAAATGGAAGGAGCACATGATATCGCCCAGACCATTTATATATATGTGTGTGTGTGCATATTCCTACAACGCAGTCTTGCACCCTAGCCCTTAAGCGTGCTCACGTATATATATATATATATGCAGATGTACGTATATTTATAAATGTGTAGCTGAGCGAAGCAGCGCTAGTACAGACAACAGTAGCACATCGCCTTGCCACAGTATCGTCATCGTCATCGTCGTCGCCATAATCATCATGGTCTATTTATGATTCTACTCTAGTTCTGTTCGCGTAAGCTTCGCAGAGCTCCTTCTCCTTGTCGCCGTATCTAACCACATTGGCTCTTCTTCTTTCTATCTCGGCCGAGCTATCGCCTTTCTGATAGTATTTTCCTTAACTCTCTCTCTCTCTCTCTCTCTCTCTGGGTGTGTCTATCTATCTTTATATGCATCTTTTCATCTCCGCTGCTGTGTAGGTTCGTTACTGTTATTGTCGCCGTACGCGATGTTTGACGCCAGATAAACACGGTGCCGTCGCACGACAGCAGCAGCATCTTACTGCCTATTCGCTCCCGATTGAGAGGGGGCAAAGGCAAAAGCCATATGTCACTACCACCGACAACAAAACAGCGGCGAGCGTGAGATGACAAAAATGCTGATGGTCCGAGACTAGCTGTAAGCAACTCCGACTGTTCATATAGCAATGCAGGCAGGCACCCAGGTAGGCAATCATCTAACAATGAAATATACCGCACAAATCGCTGAGACCTTTGCCGACAAGATCGTCTCAATAATTGTCGAACCATATCGGTATTTCGCCTTAGCTCTGCCAGACAAGCGATCTCTAGTCACTCTCAGTGAGAGATGGCCATAAAACGACCGGCAGTGCCTTTTCGTTCGTGTATGTACGAGAAGTAGCTGCCGATCGGTAACTTCGGACACGATTTAGATATATTAAACATCATGTCTTACTTTTTTTTAACTCTATGAGCGTAATCCATTAATTGAACCTGTATTAGTTTACTTTATTAATCTATTTCAATTATAATTCACGTCCATCACAGGCGATTCTGTCGTGAAAATCATACGAAGAAGGTCCGAAGACACTGCCTGTTTGTAAATATACTAGAGATTCAGTGTAGCGCTCTAACGCTTTAAAATCTATTTTATCATTTATTCGGATATTCATATATATATGTTTGTTTAGATATGGGTCAGACTTTTGTGGAGGGGGGGCGTTAGAATGACTTCACTGTAGACTGGTTGCTACTAGTGCTATATTATTGATTCCATGTAACTTCCTAACGCCAGTTGAAGTAATAATAATAGCAACGAAATACTACATTTTCGAGGCTTCACAAATCGAAACTGACGACCTTACCTAAATCGCCTTGTGTTTGATAACTTCGCCTGATGCACGACAGCTCCTTTGGCAATATATATTCATTTCCTCTATTTCATGATCTACATTCGAGCGTCTAAGAATTCGTTGTCCAGACGATTGTTGGGGATTTTCCTAATTTCACCACCGCTCGTGAAGTTCGTAGCGTTGCATGCTGAGCTACTCACGAAGAGGACCAGCTGATCGGTTGGTCAGGTGACTGAGACAGTTCAAAGCTGTTCCGATGGTCGGGTAGCCTATTGTGAGACGTTCCGGGGACGCCTTTTAGAATGTTGGGCAAAGCCAGTCGCTCGTATTGCCCAACCTAGTACAAAGAAATGGAAAACGTGATGAGAGCTGCTGACCTGCCATGAGGAATAGCAGTTTAAACTTGTCATTTTGATGCCAGGTTCTCCATATGAGAGTAACTAAGGTTATTACAACCTAAGCCCACCTGCCGTTAGGCAAGTGGACCTTGGCATGGCATGCTTTCAATCACTGAAGCTCGACTGTCATTCTAAACATACGTTTATACGCGCGAGCGTACATTAGGTAAGGCAGCCACAATGTCGAAGAAGGTTACGTGAACGTGCTCCATACAACAGCAATAAAACATTTTCACTTTTGCCATTTATCTACAAATAGTAGCAATAGTGGATACTGTTCAAACATACAAAAGGCCGTTACTGGAGAAAGCATTCAAGCAATACGCTTGCACGAAAAGTTAGTATGTGGTTTAAAGAAAGTATGTGGGCCTATTTCTTCTAGGCAATTATTTCAAGGATGGTCCTCTAGGCTGCTTCCGTGAGCAAATGGAGCACAAGTACATAACGTTCATGACAATGTTCATATGTGCATTGATAGGCACGATGAGCCTATGGAACACAATCGCCTAAACTAAATACGTCTGTAGAATAATATCAATCCAGTACTGTCGATGATAGATAGACTAGATTAGCAGAAATACACTATGTTGAATAAGAGCCACGCCAGCTTCTTGATTTAATCATATCATCTGATATCGAAGGCCACGAATGGTAAAAGTCACAATAGTGAACTTGGCGGCGTCAGACTGCATCGAGTGCTCGAAGGGCGCCGAGAGTCGATATATCCTGCAAGCCCGAATCGACAATCAAGCCTGTTGGGACTTCGAGGGTTATCTGGCACTTTGCTTGTGAAGAGGATCTAGGCGGGATAAGGGTAAGTAGAATTCGTGGAGCTTCTGGTTAGAAATTTAATCAAAACGCTGTCGGCTGGAGCGTTACTGACAACTACGCCAAAGGCATCCATAGTGCTACTGCTGGCAAAGGATTGAAAAAAACAAGGCGGCGGAGTTAGAATCCCCCTGAGCCCCCACATACGCAGAATTATTGTTTTCCCTAGAAGCCCGAACACCATCATTCTCCGATGTTGTGAGGATTGATGTGTACGGAACCGTATGTTGTAACGGAGCAACGAAGCGTTTCGAAGCGAACTTAATGCAATCGACCAACCCTCGATATGAACCCCTTGAAAGACCCCTCGACGTACTTCACCGTACTGCTGGCTGTCAATATTTTTTTGATTATGAAACCCGATAGATAAGTCTCTCAACCAGCGCACTCTGGCAGTTTGCCCGTGCATTTGATCAGCACTCCTCCCTTTGCCAAGGCGTTCATCGGAAAAAGCAATTGCACATTTAGACAGAGAAATTTATAAGAAGGCACAGTAGCACACAACTGGGCCAGCGTAAGCTGGCTTTTTTTTTATCCTTATATCTTCAACATCTCACCTCATTATGGGCTCATTCCAACACTGCATAAATACTACATAAAGATCAGTCATCTATAAATTCAATATACGAATCCAACGCTATAACAAATGTTTGGACACGTTTCAAGGATGACATTGTAGCCAACAGATATAGGCACACAGACAGAAGGGAAGCTGATGTGGCTTGTTAAATCCACCTCTTGCCCTTTTTCTCTACGAACAGAAACAGCCTTGTTATTCTTGGCTACAGGGGGCATATACCCTGTGTGTGCAAGCTAACTGTGAATGCGTTACAACAAAATTTACTAATTCATGGGGAACCAAAGAAACAACCTCCATTCTAGGAAAGCTAAATTCTCTATTGCATAGGGCAGGTTTGTAATTAATTAATTAAAACACGTTTTTACTACATTAGTATATTGAATATCTGGGTGAATTGTCGTACCGTGTCGCATAACCGAGCCGTCGTCACAAATCCAAGATAATAGACTCTTTTTCATTATAAATATTTCATCTTTTTATTGTTCCAACGAATGACAGGAAACGTTGGTGTATTTAATAGCTGGCTCAATTTTCCCCAACGAAGATTCTCTCTGTTGTTTAGCTAAGCCTAAACCCTACGATATTCACAGACGTACGCCTAATACATTTATCGATTTCTAAAAAAAAAAAAAAAAAAAAAAAAAAAAAAAAAATT
>NW_019215720.1:0-6368 GCF_002532875.2 Varroa jacobsoni | reverse complement strand
GTTGCAAGGCGTGAGTATTGCTGGCGCTTTGCATACAGTTCATATGCATTTCATGATTATAAATATTACCATTATAGAATCAGGTACATGTATTAACTTATAGCTGATTGGCAAATATAAAGATTATGGCACATGTTAGCATTGCAGTCTTGTATTGTACACTATTTTATCAATAGGCTGTACGGTGTAATGCTTTTCACCCTAATTCAATTTTTCCACCGCAGTTGGGGCAAGATAGTTGCGCCTAATTTCAAGGTTCAGACTTGATTTAATGTACTTTCCTTGCTTGTGGCCTTGCTTATAACTTATTTTTTTGAAGATAACACTGTCTCGTAAGCATTCGATTCAGTTTTCACAGAAACCGAAATAAATCAGTCTGTTCGACAGGGTATATTACGTATCGATTTTGTATTCCCGATACAAAATACAGTCGCGAAGCACGTCGTCCTTAGTGAACAACAACGTAACGTGTAAGAGGAGTAATGATGATGATATCCTAGATTGTGACGTAAACTAATACAAAATGCCAAAGAACCCTTTTAACTACCATAGTCTAATTGGTGCAAATAATATTCCTCAATATACGGTATTTTTTAAGTCAACGCTAAAGTAATAGATATGGAGTAGTAGGACCCTGATGAAGTTAATAAAAGAGCATTCTGATGATACTTTCTAGACTAGATAAGAGCAAAAGGCATGACGAGATCAAGTATTTGAAAAGATAATTGTGTTTCTTGTTCTTGTTAAAATAATGATGAACGAGTGTAAGAGTAAGATGATTAGAGTAGTAGACATTAGTCATGGAAATAAACGAAAAAAGAGGCATAGCTTGCCTAATCTGTTTCAGCTTCATTTTAATTTCCCACCAAATGTTCAAATGGTCTAACTTGAACATATCGTCGACGAAATGTCGAAAGGGCTGATGCGCTGTCCCACGGTCGATGCACTTAGGCTTATGTAAAAATGCATAGCTCTTCATCCCAGTTGAATAAATAACTTGAATAAATTAGCGCAAGTGAGTGCTACATGATTTGAGGGAAAATTAATTTGTGACAAAAAATGTATCTTCCACAATAATCGCAGATAGTCACATCAGTGGCTAAATGCCGCTAAACCGGTGAGACTTCACCGTGAAGCAGTGTAATGGTTGTTTTGTGGCCCAGTGTAGGTGTTATTCATTACGGCTCGTGAATCCTGGTCCATCGATCGCTGCTGAAGTGTATTATCAGTAATTGAATTAGAACAAGAACAAAGTTTGCATTGAGCAGCTGAAACTAGTGAACAGGGCTAGACCGATTCCATTGTACAACAACACTTGACCATTGGGTATTAGAGTTAGAGGCCGCTTGTCATTCACAGTACACACTAGGTATTGCTCCCAGAGATTATCATTTCTTTGGTATCAAATTTTTTAATCTCCTACCACAAAATTTTCCAACGTCAAAATAGCTAAGTTATCGTCCAAGTGGTAAAAGATCGTAGATAAAATGGTGCATATTTTGAATAAAGATTTTCATGTTCATATCTGAGGTCCACTGCCTTACATTCTGCCAAGAATGGCCTAATAATAGAAAGATGACTGGAGTTAAACGTGAGCTCTTAGGACAATTGTTGAACATTTCAGACGAGACTGGTTCTGTGGTATAGTTTTTACTGAACGAGAAGAGTCGATAAAAGATCTTTTATAGTAGCTTCATTGTATGTTTACGAAATATGACTCTTTGGATGACATGTACGTGTCAGGGTCATTACGAAAAGCGATTTAGGGGGCGGGAAGATCATTATTCAGGAAGGATAAATCTATGTACTATATATGTAGACGATGTGCCATGATACCTTTGAAGTGTTGATGACGGCTGGAAGCTGATCGGCCTACGGGTCAACAGTGGCGTCATCGGCTGTGGCGAGAGCCGCAGCGAATAGAGCTTGCACACCTCTCGCATCACTACCATCATTAGCCCGATATGAATAAATAGAAGGCGGAAACAGGTCAATGTGTATTGCCAAACAGGCCAATGTCACATCAACACTAAGTCAGATGGATCTCACTAATACAAACCCTCTGTCTGAACGCATGTCATGCGCGCGCGCGTGTGTGTGTGTGTATTTTTGTGTTTAGACCGATGACGGGGGCATCGGAAACATGAGCCAAGTGATCAATCAGTGAGTCCATCGGCCAGTTACCACTCAGTCACACCTTCTTCCTATATGTCGAGATACATATGCAGTCGTGTACAAATCGGTTATGAACATCAGAGTGCATCTTGATAGAACTCAGTCTCGTATCAGCGCTATGCAAACGCACGAGACATGATGATAATGTCATAAACATGATACAGCCTTGATGAGTTTTTTAAAAGGTCCAAGCAACCTATAGGTTCAGAAGTTGGGGAGAAAGCAATACAGAGGATTCGATGTAGATGGTTATGACTGGTTTGTTTTACAAGATACTCTTAATTCGTGTTTACTTGAACACAAGCTGGACAAAATTTAGAGCTCTGAAGTGTGTTGGCGAGTGCACTTCAAGCAAACTTACAATGTACTCTAATTATTATTGCCTTGATCTGTGCGTGCTTCCAGAAACGCAGTTAAATTAAAAAAAAAACAGGAATAGCGGAATAAAAAAGTAATTATTGTCAGGATATTACAGTACTATACTCACTATTGTTGTATGATAATTGTCAGTACATATCCTTTATAATTTTGCAATTTATTTGTTGTATTTATAATACAGTATAATTGATATTGTTTGCTGTTGTTAGCAGATAAATACTGAACTATTGTTAAGGTGTAATAATGACGATCAAATGGGTCGATATAGGAAGGAGGAAGCAAAGCAGACGTATTCGTTTCCTGATATCGGCTGTTGCCCAGGGCAACTCTGTGGTTCTGTGATGCTCATATTGTGCAGCATATTGTAAGCGTTAAGGTGTTGTACATACCATAATACTGCTGTTGTTACTGAAATTGTCTGGAGAACATGTAGATTTTTCATATCGATTTGACAAAAAAAAGAACGGTTTACTATAGGCAACAGTAGATACGTACGAAACTTAAACGAAACTCATGTAGATAAGGGTTCGCACTACCCCATTATTTATCTATTCCCGCATTATCCCCGTATTTATCTCCCCAAAGGTATTCGATACCCTTATCCGGAGATGATTAGATTAAGGACACCAAGGACGCTTTATTTGTTCTATAAAGGATGTTTTTCATTTTGATCTTAAGTTGCTTTTTTAATAACTTTCGTTCGCTATACTTCGCGAACTAGGTACTCCTTGAAGCATTTGCGTCGAACTGAATCATATTTGTTTTACAATAATACAAGCAATATTTAATTTTATCTAGGTCAACATAACAAAAGCTTCTGCTCTATAAATACTTTTTTGTCATTCCTAGTAGCGGAATATTGACTCTTATTTTTCCGGTCACAGACCCAACGTTAGTAACAGTGATAGGTAATAAAAATAACAATGATGTATCCTATGAATTTACGGTTTGTCATTAAACTCACTAATGGCAAATTTGCATCCTAAGTACCTACTTAATAAATAAGATATTTTATATATTATATATACACAGAAGCATTATGAACATTTGTCATCTTTATCATTTAGTTGCGGCCTAAGCTGGATTCGGAAAACTTGATACGCGGCAAGACATAACACCACTGAGAAAAGTTGGAACTTAATTGACATGATTTACGTGTTAAAAGGGAAAGATGAGTTTTTCCGTACATTATTAGTTTACACTATTTGAAGGAGATGTCTGAATTAAGCGGTTATTACCGTTAGAACATATTGGACGACCTTATAGTCTTGTCGAGTATTTGAAAAAAATTACTAAGCTGATAGATGTGTCATTAAATTGTTAGTGCTCCAGATTGTCCGGTCAAAAATAAAAACTCTTACTTGATAAATATTTACAGATAGATGGCTATATAATAACGACAAGGATAACAGATTGCATGGATCGTTATTTGACGGTAAATTAATAACATTTTTATCTTGTTTTATTAGTTAGATACTATTTTATCAATATTGTATTATTGATTATTTTTACTCTCGTCGTTTTTCGTGTATGTTTTTTGTTCTCCTCGCACAACCAATATCTAGGAATAAATCAGATCTCGTATGTATACACCTGCGTTTAGCTTATAACCCGATCTGCTTTTTATTCCTTTTTATATACGAGATTATATATTTCCATGCTGTCACTTATAATATTAATTATGTAATAAAGGCTCGAAAATAATATCATTGGTTTACCTTTAACAATAATAGTAACGGTTATTTCCCTATCTTATCAACTGATGTGATAACGGAAATCGAATGCTGCTAGTCATTAAGTGGGTTTTGTTACCTAATGCGAATGCATAGCAAAGCTTTTACCGATCGAACCAGAAACTGTCCTCGAATGACATAGGCCGATCGCTTAACGATACTGATATGAGGAATAGCATCGCTAATGAAGATACAAACGTACTGTGGTATCGATAATGTGTAGTTAACAGTTAGAATATTAGGAGAGAAAATCAGATCAGCGGCAGGAAATCGGATCAGGCCCAAGGCAACGCTGGCATATGGTAGGAGGGGCGGAAAAGGCGATTACCCTATGCTTATTTGTCTTGCTCCTGTTACGTACCAACAACAGTGTCTGACGGTTTAATGATGCCGCTATTACACTGGAATAAATAAAAAAGTCCACAGCTAGGAGAAACCCGATGGCTACCAATCAATGGGACGACCTTTAAAAAAACTGCTTTGTTTTTTCGCTACCTCTTCATAACCTATAATAACTGTACTTCTATTTTAGAAGAAAATAATCAGCCTGCGCAATTTACAGATTGAAGATGTTCGGACAATCAATAGCCCACTTCTAATTGCCCTTCCAACTACGGCTAATTCATCGACAAATATATCGCTTACGGTTGTCGTGGCTGCAGCTGTAACGGTCATAGATTTTCTCCATTTGTCGGACACAAAATTGTTCCTAAATGAAATCCCTCGGCCGCACGTAAGCACTGGCCGCACCTAACCTAACGAGTTACACACAGCTAATGCGAACCTGGTTTGCAATTAAAACACTGCAAAGCAGGGCTTTTAGAACGAACGAAACCTGCGCCTCTTGCTAGTAGTATTCGAAACGATGATTCCCCTTCTGAGATAATTAAAGCTCGATGTAGCGGACTCATAGAGAAGACCCAGTGTCATCTCAGTGATGGATACGGCCATACTTTATAAGCGAATGCTGATGCAAAATGTTCCGTCCATGTTAAGCCGTTTACTATAATAGGCGCGCTATTTTAGCTATGTCTTGATAATTACTTACGCATCTGTTACCAAATAAGTCTTCTGGTGCTAATCTATAACGAAGTGTTGCTAGTGCAAATCTTTTTTTACTTCGGACTATTTAGCTATATTCAATCTGTGGCCCGTTCAATCTGTGTCGAACTTTTGCCATGATTATAACGTGGATTTTAGAGACGAGGGTAAAAAATATTTACAGTGTCTTTAACTATATTGGTATAGTCGCTCGAGATTTACTTGAGGTACCTGACGAATATATATTACAAAACCATGAGCGGACCTCTAAGTTCACAAAAATCTGCGCGTAATTAAGGTGTCCCTTGCAAACCGAAATCACAAGCGTTAAATGAGGAACGAACGCCCAGCCAGGCACGCTTCTGGCTAATTGTGAACCTACAAAGTATAAAAAGTTTTGCCACAGTAAATCAACTATTCATATCGGCTTACCACTCACTAATTATTCAGTTTTCATACTATTCCGTCATATTTTGTTACAGCCTGTTAGTTCAAGGCGCAATAGTTTTTGTAAGTCAGAATCGCGTTTGGAAAAATGTGTTTTGCCCTTAAGAACAGAGGTGTATAGAATGTGCATAGAAATGTATAAACGAGTGTCGGTTACAATATTAGGCTAGAAAATACGTGGTTTCCGTGTATTTTTTTTATCTGCTCGTTTATCTTTCTACTGTTGACTCACTTCTACATAGCATTCGAAAATGCTCCGTTTCTTTTACATAGGGCAGACAAAGCGTTAAAGCCTAGCTTAAGCTTCAAAAATGGGGGTTCCAGATAAAAAAGGAAAGTGCACTTTCGATACTTAATTATTTCGCTTTTCAAATCAAAAAGTTGTTGAAGCAATTCAGAATATTTGCGCGGTGTACATAATTGAAAGTCCTGTTAAAAATTGTTTTTACGTTCAAAGATGGGATCTTGCACCTGAAGGATGTATCTCGTTTCGGTCGGCCGCCCGAAGCCGGTAACGATCTCAACTAGCAAATAAGCTGTGAATACTAGCCTCGTATCAGACAACTCAAGTATCTGATTTTTTCAACTGTTGTA
>NW_019215719.1:0-6370 GCF_002532875.2 Varroa jacobsoni | reverse complement strand
AGAGAGAGAGAGAGAGAGAGAGAGAAAGTACACTACTGGATTCTATATAGCCTGTACGCATACATACCGCTACAGAATTTAGTTTAGAAGAAAACGCCATAATAAAAATTGTCAAAGTCATCAATCTGACAGAAGAAACCAAGATTGTAAATGAAGAATCATGGTAAAATAGTCAATTCATCATACATTATATAAGATGTTTTGTGTATATGTATATCTTCGCACCCCATCCATCTGGTAAAATTTAGAAAGTAAAAGAAGGGCAGAAGGAAAGAATCGAATTAATAAATGACATTCTGTATATTATATCGTCAGTAAGCACCGTTGAGGTCTTTTGTGGTCGGGATTTATTTTATAACCATTTTCAAAAGATATCTTCCAAAGTGCACATAAACAAATAGCTGAGTTGCAGCTAGCTCTGTCCACCTGATTTTCGGGCTTAGGTGGATTGATCAAACGTAGCATTTCTTCCACCTCATTTCCTTCCCAGCTATCAGTTTGATCTCCCTGCATGCGAGGTTTACGACCTTATGATGCCGAATTCATTAATCACCCTACCACACATATTGTATTCTGTATTTATCTTTAGCTCAAAGTGCTCTGTCTACCTCATAATTTGACTGTCCCTTAATCCATTTTACTAAATTCCTAAAATTCCTCTAGATCTTGACGTATATTTTCTTTTTATATACTGGTTTGTTGTCCTATTTTCAGCGTGTTGACCGCTGACGTTTTGTGCAATACAATGTTTGTTAATTCAAACGCTGAAATCGGCCTTTATCATTAAGATGTTATATCATATAAGCAAATAGTAGTAGAGATAGTAATGACACCAGGAATAATTACCAAACAAACGCTAATGATTTATATAATAATATCAATTTGTATTTCTTTCCTTACGAACGAACCCCCAACATATTTGCGGAACCACTTTTCAGCGCGGGTTCCCAATACATTTTACTATGTTTTTCTCTGCGTTGCATTTAGATCTATTGGACGTTGCTTGATTCCTTCAACGTATATACCCATCAATACTTCGTTATAGTCAACTAGTCCACTAGCCGTTAGTACATGTGCTGTTGAAGTTCTTTCTCTCTGAAAACAATCCATAGTAGCAATAGAAACAGTTGCCTTCCTTATGGTACCATCATAATTACTGTTGTGTTCGAAACAATATTCTTTGTTTGTTTTTTTTTTATAAAATAGATATACAGTATATGGAATATAACATGAGTTTCATGCACGTGTGCTTTGTTTCCTCTTTTTCTCGCTCTTCCTATATATATATATATATATATATATTTCAAGCATGACTATCCAACGGAGGTAAGGATGAGTTCAGGGATGGCAGGATCGGTTGATCGTACAGCCATATTCATCGTGACACCCTCCTTACTTTCGATGAGCGCCAATCTTGAACGGACAAGAATCTTATCGCCGCCCCGGAATACGCCAGCTAATAGCAGCGTATGCGTGGCTTTACCCTCGGGTACTTGATCGGACCGTTCGCAAGCGTGCATGCCTAGAAAGCCTTGTATATTCTGAATCGCCTGTGTCAAGGTCGAGTAATTGGAGAGAACGAATGTGTCTTCCAGTTCGCTTTCAGGACCCATCTCCTCCCAGCTGCCAGAAAAGTCGGCAATAGCCACCTTGAGCACATAGTCCGATAGCGCCAATTCAACATCCTCCAGAACGTACTCATCGGGGTATCCGTCGGTGTCGTCTGGCTCGCCCGTTGCTGGGTCGCAGTCTTTTACTACATACTTGAGCGTGTTCGAAAAGGTCACATTGCAGGCCACCTCGGGCTCTTCAGGGATTGCGTAGCAGACAAAACATGAACCAGTCTCCTGGTAAGCTAGCTTTTCGAGAGGAACCTGTAACACAACTTTCCAGTCAGGATGGACGGCTACGGTAGCCACCGAAACCTCTGAAAAATGCACAAACATGGAATAACTAAAGGACGTGAATAACATATGGCCAACCAATATACAAAAAAGAATCAGCTCCGTAAGCGAACGCATGGAAAAAGCTTAGTATGAAAGTGAAACACTTTTGTTAAAGACGTAATCACTATTCTAATAGCTTTTTGTACATTCAACTCACATAGCACCATAATTGAATAGCACCATCAAACCTTAGGGTTAGAGAGACGATGGATATATCTCGCCATTTACAGAACTGAACCTGAGGCCAGCGGAATGGCTTTTAGTAGAAGTAAAAGTGATCGTTTCAATAAACACAGAATATCCGTTTTGCAATTTAGTTGTGACACGTTACGTACTTTCGAGCAGTTGGTCGTTGACTGTGTTTGTGCAATTGAATTGAAGTACAACATGGTGATCGAAAACATGCTTCACCACCTGAACGACATACTCCGTTTCCGGTTCTGTGAGTGCTACCGGGGGCAGTGTACGGAACACCTTTCCCAAATGGGCGAACTGAGGCACTTGCAACATCTGCAAAAGCAACAAATATGCAAATCAAATTGTTGGCATGTAGATCCACGATTACAAATAGCTCATTCGAGGAATACTCTCATATAATTGATATGCAATAGATGACAACTTTCTTTGTAGATAAATCAAATAATAAATCATGATCAAAGATAAGCATGACCAATAATAGCTACAGCAGATAATTTTTCTAGCTGTAAAATACCTCCTCCTGATGCACGTTCTTTCCTGGCGTCATCTTCTTTTCCGGCGCAGCAGTGGGAGTTGCTGTCTTCGCCTGTTTCGCCGGAGGTTCGTACTTCACTAGGCTCAAATCGAACGGAGTCTCCATCTCCGTCCTCAGATAGTTGTACAGGGCTTTCTCAAGACCGCTAACCGATACGGTCAGTTCCTGTAAAATATCGCTTGTTCCCTGCTGTAAAATCTGTAGGTAATATGCGGCCCGATCACGAACCTCGTCGTCCTCATCGAGCAGACTCCGCTCAAGGAGCACGATTACGTTTTTAGCGAGAGTCGGACACTGCGCGCCGAATTGGGCTAGAGCACTAACGGCTGCCGCACGAACCTGCGCGTTCTCAAGAATTAATCGGTTGTAAATAAACCGTACGTATTTGGTCGGATTTGGCGTTTGCGGGCCGCGTGTAGCTAGAAGTGATAGAATCTTCACTGCAAGACTCGTGTGCTCGCAGTCTTCAATAAACTCGCATAAATGACCCAAACCTATTTCCATACTGTCCTCGTTGTTGTTAATCACATCGATAATGGTATTGACGATCGCTTTCTTGTACTCGTAGCCACCTTCGTCCCGGAGCATATTAGCAAGGAATGTCATCATCGTGCCTTGTTTGCTGGGGAACTTCTCACACAGCGATTGGATGCTGTCTACTACGACCACTTTGAATTCATCGCTGATCTCCGACATAAACGTAGAGATCTGCTTCATTAGTCGTTCGACCGAGCTCTCATTAGCGGCTGTCTTCAATAGTGTTGTAATAGCTAACGTCGCAATTGAACGGTTAGTGTCTGAAATCAACTGTTCGAGATCCATATTACACCCCATTACTGTGCTCGGATGACTGATCGCCACCCTATTCAGGGTGCGGACAGCGGCAAAACGGAGTATCGGCTTAGGCGAGCTCAGGAACAATTGCAGAACCGATACCGCCGCACTCACTTCAGAGGGACTGGATGAACGCATATTGACGATAGAGTGCGCAGCCTCGTAAACGACCATATCGTTCTTGTGACGCAGACAGGATTCGACAAAGCTGAACATCGGTGAGTCTGTGCCATAGCCTTCATCTTGAATCATCTTACAGGTCAACTTGATAAGCATACACAGTGCGTATGGCGATTTGAGTGTATATTTTGTATGTTTGGAAATTAGCTTCGAAACTGCCAGCTTATCGTTCTGCCGCATCTGGTACAACAGGCCCAAAGCATGGTATTGCACCTGCACAACGAACGCAGGATTGGCTGTTAGTATATGCTATATTGTCAATCGAGATGAGCAAATATAGAAACAAGATAGCTAAAGTACGAATCCACAAAGTCAACGTTGTTGGAAACATGGAGATACTGAACTAAGAGGCGAATCTGTTTTACGAGTTCAGACAGAAAGAACAACCATAAATGTCGCTAATTCAACCTCAACATCAGAACCACCAGAATAATATCTACAGGCTAGGTGAACTACTTATCAACGTAGCATACCATTGGATCGTCGGAATTTAACGCTTCTTGAACCTCATTCGGCCATCTTCGAACGATATCAGCACAACCCTGATCGAGCAGGTGAATGCAAGACACCAGGGCGCCTGAAGCAACTGAACCATTTTTATCCACAATCGCCTGCTTCATGTAACGTTCTACGGCCTGTAGAGTTCCCGTATCGGCAATTTTGCACAGTGCACGAATTGCAGCCGGCCGATACAGCTGTTCTTTTCCTGTTGAATACAAAAGTTAGTTTACTGAATTGCTTCTGTTAATTAGCTCGATACTGAGTCGCAATTATTTTTATCTAATCAAAACTGCTACAATGTGCAAGGGGTCTTTGTTTCATGAAGAACTAAAGCTTATCCTCGATGCAATATCGGCTTGAATTATTACTAACCAACATACCGGTCATATCCTTGGTGAGTGAAGATGTGACAATAATCACATCATTAGCTGTGGATGCGAGTTCCTTTATACCAAGATAGACAAGTCGGCGGAGCATCGTATCCGACGACTGAAACAGTCGCGTCATCGCGAAAAAGGTATCTGTCGCTTCGGCTGCAGAGAGCTTTTCTCCTTGATTAAGCAGGTACAGTAGCTTTGTCAATACCTGACACATGAATGAAATAATCATAAAAAACTGCCGTCAGATTTATAAGTGGTCTCTATCTAGGTCGCATACCTAGAAGATGTGATAGCAAAAATAAAAGGATTGGGAATGATAGGTTAAGTTTCGAACATAAAATGAATGTGTAAAATAAAACTACATGATGATGTAAAAAAAATGATCTGTCGAACCTTCGAATTAACATCGTTTAAGCTTGCTCCCTGAACTTCTTTAATGAAGCATTACGTGTGGCCGAAGAGATGTTTAGTCACCAACTTTTTATCATGTTGATAAAAAGCTATATAGTTGAAGAAGCTGTAACCCTGAGCGGTTACTGGTATTAATCATATGACCAATTAGTCATTTATTTTAGCATCCTATATCTGTCAAACAGCGACTGTCACTCGTAATATTACCATATTGCAAAGCTTGAATAAATACATCTAAGAAATTTTCATTGTCCGTTAAGTGACATTGCTTTGCCATATGCAGTCCTATCTCCTGCAGACACCTGCACTCTCAACTAATTCTTTCGAACAAAACTCAACAGCTACCAGGCCTTCAAATATATTTTCTATTCTACAATTGTGACAATGGTAACATTCCTTATGCCTCCATTAGGTCACTTTTATAGCTATCGGTTGTAGAGCATACCTAACATTTTTGAGTAAAATGGATATCAGCTGAACCAGGCGAAAGTCGACGATATCTGAATCATGCATACATACGATCAAGTCTCTGGAGCATTTCAGTTAAAGGTTACCTTAGCCCATATCGAAATCAATAGTTGACAAAAACGTACACCCACCTGTGACGATTTTTTTGGATCGACAGGACTCTTAGTAAATACTCGAGCCTCCTGAAGAACTGAACTGCGTTCTCCGGCCCACTTATTTCCTGCCATGCCACCATCCTCATCATCTTTCTTGTCCTTGCGGGAATGCATGATCTCGAAGCTTCACAGTGGTATTCCTAATTATCCAACTGCTCGATCTCTACGAACGCAGGTAGCCAAGAGTGGAGGTTTGCTAAGATGCCGAATAATAACTACGTAGAATATATAGCGTCCGGAACAGTCAGTGCACCGTCCGTTCCGGCACGACGGCCCTTCACCAATAGCACAGCACTCACAGCTCACCACAGTGAGAATCGGCCTTGTCGTGAATATAAGAGCGACTAACGAACACACAGTAAGCAGCGAATGACACGCACACTGGGAGATAGATGCAGAACGGTGCTTCGGCGGAGCGATATAGCCAACTCCGGTTATACATTCAACAACAAAGGCCACTGCTGGAAAATAGCTGTCACCTGTATAAGCACCGCTAATGGATATCTTGCACCGCTGCGTTTCCCCATTCCCATCAACACCTGATGGGAATAAAGAGAGTAAAATTGGTGGACGTTTAGATGTCTGCTTTCTAGTGCTGAATGAAGGGAATAACGGAAATCGGAGTTGAATGACCAGCCATTAAGGCTAGTTGTATTGTGCTCACGGTTGATGCCGCGCGAAAGATTAATTTTCGCGTGGACCACAGAGGCTGCGATAGATCTATATTGTATTGTTTCTGTGTAGTGATTCATACACACTAAT
>NW_019215718.1:0-6372 GCF_002532875.2 Varroa jacobsoni | reverse complement strand
TTCTTGTAAACCTTCTGAATAGACAATCCAAAATATCACATCTGTGTAGTTTTAGCTCCTACCGGCTACAATTTGTTCACGATTTCTCTTATGCCACTACCGGTATCATCCGTCCTGCCTCTTGCAGACCCAGCTTTTTGAACGACTTTTTAAATATCACTTTTCCGAAGTTGAAGTCTAAGCCATACACGTGTTGTCTCTCTACAGCGCTATCATCTTTTCTTGAAATGAGCATATAAACGAAGTCGTCACAAATGTGATGATCAGAAATACCGACGATGTCTCCGAGGTCGATTTGCTTTATCTCTGCGTACCCACTATAGGCCGCACATACCCACCGGGGACCTTCAATAGAGCAGAAGTAGAGCAGCCCGTTATGACCCCCAATCAGCTTCATATTTTTAGGTATTTGCATCCTGTAGGAGGGATAGGCTGTTGTATCACCTCTCCTGTATGTGAATGTCCACACTTGTTCGAGTGGCTGAATAGCCACGGCGATCGTACACTCATTGTGGTCGTAACTCAGTATAGTATGGTCGTTGTATCGGAAGCGTATGTTCTCCGCAATTTTAACCAGATTCATATTTTGAGCGTCAAATGCGTAGACTTCCGTTGGAGTGTAGAAGAAAGCAGCAGTGCCAAATACATTCGTTCTGACGAAAGGCTGACCAATGGTACTGAGAACGCGGACTTCGTGGGGTAGTTCTTGAGAGCGGACGCGTCGTACGTAGACTTTACCCGCAATCGTAAAGTAATGTTGGTCGTTCATTATGAAACCGCTAGCTGGTGTTAACTTTGCAGACTCGCATATCCCACGGCAAGTCACCCCAGACGGAAGGAACGTCACAGAAGAGCTATTATTAGATGGCTTCTTACTGAAAATAGCTACGCCACTGGACCTCCGTGGACGCACACGTCGCGGTTCTCCAGTGAAAAGTGTACTTTGCGCAGGAAATAATACTCTGTAAATTTTGGTAACTATTCCCGATTTTTCAGCATCATTTTCGCTCCACTCATTAAGTCGTTCCATTAGTTTGGATTTGTAAATAGCTTCAGAGGGAAGCCGGGCAAAGACTTCAGCCACCATATCAACATCCACAGCAAACTTCGAGCGATCCAAGAAGTCGTTATCATGCAAGCAGTTTTCGATGTTCGAGTTGATCATTTCTTCCATCTTTTGCATGATGTTGGTGAAGCCATATCTCTTCGCAGCAGCATATACTTCGATGACATGTTTATTATCGTGGTAAAATTGTTGTCCAGTAGACAGATACCACAGAATAATATCAAGAGTAGTAATGGATACATCTAAGTATAGACGGTTTTGAAAAAATCGAACTGAAGTAGATATGGAGCCATAAAGCGCCACTTTAGTCAACTGCTGCATGAAAAACTCAGATGCTCTTATCAGTAGATATGGGGGAGCTACTCGGAACTGCCCGTTACTTCTGAGGCATTCAAGCACCACGAAGTCCTGTCTATTGTAGTCACCATACAAATTGTTTCGGAGCGGAATAACAGGCGACTGCCCATGGATGATTGTCCTGTCACCCATAACTATCCGTTATTTTGCGAGCGAGAAATTACAGACAACTTAGGTTCGATGCGTCGCTTCAACGAAATGGTACCGTAATCTTTACAGACAACAGTTCCACCTTCAATAAAACAAGCGACAAAATGAAGCAACTGAACTCGCCAAAACGCGCAAAAACACTGTAATTACTTTAAAGCTGACCCAGCTTATATATATTTGCGGGCACTCATGAACCACATGCTCTCCAACCGATAACTCTCTTTCTCTGAAACTCTCCTGGTTCTTCAAACGAGGCCGTTCCACGAACGCGATATATGAAGCTTCGCCTGGTGTGAGCGGTAAGGGGAGTGATTCAGTCCCGACTAAAAAGTGTAAGGGGGATGACTCAAAAAGTTGAACCCCGATTGGATCAATCAGTCCCCCTTAGCGATTTACAGTTGAGCTGAAATTGGAAAGAAATAATATGTTGATTTCTGGAAGACCCAATTATATTCAGAGAACACGCATGATTACATGATTAGTGCGCTTTGGAAGCATGATAAGGCACAGAGAGTATATTTATATATGCATATATAAACACATTAAAAGTATGTATATACTGGTGGCAATACTTTGTGGTCTGGCACATGATTTACCATCCAAAAATGGCAGCTGATTAAAATAAATACACTAGCAAGGAGTTACATTCGTACATATATAGAGATTTGTGAATAATTTTCTGATTCATCCATAAAAATAATATTCTATTTAGAGCATACTCATTGTTGAATAAACAAAACAATAATACGATACAGTTAAATTGTCCGAACGTGTTTAAAAACGGGAATAAATAACAATAACGTTTGTTTAAATATTTCGTGGACAGCGTTTTGTGCGACAGCGATCGCGACACCGCAAACTAAGTAGTTTAAAATATGTAGAAACCAAGAGACCATAACATAGATGAAAAAAAAAAAGCGACAACGGGCGCATAGCGACCTGCAGGCGCAAGGCGACCTGTAGGTATGCTTTTTTCAAGAGTGTCGGTTGGACGGTATGTACCAACCAGACGATTACTACCTCAAGAGGCTCTGCTACAGCCAAGAACATTTCGCGAGTGTCAGGTAGTCACTGTCGAAAAGAGTTTCGATGTGACGAGCCGATTATACAAGTAGAGTATTGATAAACATCTTACAAAAAATTCAACGGAATCCGATCATGGAGTAGATACAGATTAGTGTGTGCCGAAGTATTGTTCACTGTGTCATAAGTTGTAATCAGTAACCCAGATTTTATTGCGATAATGCGTGTACAATGGCAAACGAAACGGGTTTGTCAAAGCTGAAAGCGAACGCCGCTGAAGTAGGGGAGAATGCTCTTTACATTAGTGGCGAAAAAAAAAATGGCACAAATATAATGACCTTGATGGGATCCGCCTCAAAATCGCAAGCATTCATGACGACGATTCTAGTAGAAGCTGTCGCCTCATTGTTATTTATTTCAACGACCCCCTGATGACTCACTTGTGATACTTTGCACTACCTAGGTATCTTTCAGAAGGGGTTTCAGGAACCTTCTCTACTACTGCTGAAGGTTTTCGTTACACGGAGTTTCTGCACTTGCCTGACGGAGCTCTTGTGTTCGAAACTGATTATGATAGTTGGCATGATGAAAGCTATACTCGATCTATAAGTGTCATTTTATTTAATAATGTTCTGAGCCATCGTTGCCAAGGTTCTATCGACGGGCTTTTTTTCCAACGGGACTGTAATAATTGTAAAACTCTACCCTTCGTTGACGGAATACTCAGTGTTTTGAGCTCTTCTATCTCGCAGATGTTCGAGTACACCGCTGTCTTTATCATGAAGGGCTTCTTCTCCTTGGTTATTGTTTCGTTGTGGGAATCGTTTTTAGCGTCTAGCAGTGGGATTGGCCAGTTGGATTATAACAGTATTAGATTATCTCGCGTACAAACCTACGTGGCGTATGCCCTGTAAAGCGGATTTTGAATTAAAACTCAGTGCCTTGGAGAATCGAACAACGATGGAGTTGCCGTTAACTCTAAATTGAGCCTAACAGCAGTTCGTGCAACAGACCAACCCCCGGACACGGAGCTAATGCCGGCTGGGCAGCGTGACATTTTTACTTTTTTAGGCTGTGGTCTACCTTTGGCATCAGGAATAAGAAAGCCTAGGATTCGAGGAAAATTGGAAACATATGCGACTAAAGCTGTTTTGTGTAGAAAAGTAGGGTAACTATGTGCTAACAGGTACAATCTTAAATACATAATAAACATCCAAGTAAGGGCGGGCGTACAACACAGATCTATAGAAAGTTAGCAAGTTAACTCAAGCATTCTTGTTCAAACCAAAATACAAAGTATTTTGGAAACTCACTGCTTGTATCATGAATACCTTAGAATCGTTGACTTTATCAGTATTATTATTGCCTGTACATTCACATGGACACTTCTTTTACATCTCCTTGAATTGCAGTTACAGCAGCGATGGTAGAGATACTCTTCTTGGACGATCAAAAGTCATTTCTATTCCTCGATTAATAAATTCATAGTCAATGCAAATGCTGGTACGACATTTGTCAACATAAGGATAGACTTACAGACTTATCAGGTGACTGAGTGCTCTCTTGACAAACACTCGGTTTTTAATATTTTACGTGCAACACTTCATTTTCAATTAAGCTGGTTCCTCCATTGCAGTAATCACTATTAGTAATGTATCTCATCTGTATGCCAAATATCAGGATCAACGGCAATTGCCATTGTAAACTCATTTGTTACATGTGAACACCAATCAAATATATTTCTACGTATAGAGGTATACTATAGTGAACCATTTGTTTATATTCATCTCGATGCTTCTTGATGTATATTGGTTACGCGGGCAATGGGAAGGCATGATTGAATTCCGTCTACCATAATGCACACATTGGCAAGGAACATCATCAAAAAATGCCAACCGGAAATGTCGAAATAAAAGGAAAAATTATATTACGACAATAAACTTGACCAGTCCACGTTACTGGCACGTTATCTGCATCGTATAATGTATGTCGCACGATAGGGTCCTGCAAATCTCTGGGTTCTTCGATGTTCGCACCTAATTCCAGTCGAACACGAACGATGGGTCTGGCCAACGAGCAACGATGCCTGGGTTGTCAAAAAATTAAATGCACTATATTGTTGAAAAAGTCTATAGCATCAACCAACTCATCCTTGCCAGCGCAATGACGATGTCTCCTTATCCAGTAGCTGTCTAGCGTTGTTCATATATATACGAGATACATACGAAATAGCTTTTTTTTTGACCATAGAACCTGTTACGGTGACTAACTTCAATCACATATTTTACTGTAACATCCCTTTATCTCTACCAAAATGTAAACTCTATCAAAAATCCCAATGGAATATCTAATCGAAGCTCCTTACATTGAACTAACCTATATACATTCTAATATATAGTCTAATATTATTGGTGTCTACTATTAATGTGAGGTCCTTTTTGTAAAGGATCTGACGCTATTAAGGCTTTAACATTTTGGTTCAACGTAGGCCCTTTTGACGATTCTGTAAAGATTTTTTCATATCACAGCGTCAATGGCCCGGCTCGATCTTAAGGGCGGATGAACTTTGGTATCGGTTTAAGGTGTTTTTTTCTCAGTACTAACAACTGGAATAGCTGATGCCATTTCTCAGACTTCTTAAGAGTCTTAGCGAATCCCGATCACTTGCCCTCGATCTGTTAAATAACTACCACCTGTTGGGTATGTCGCTGCGTCTGAGTGGTCAAAATAACGTAGTAACAATAATTCTCACACCGTAGATGCACGACATTTTGAGAGTTTATTATTTTCAGCGTAAAAGGTTCGAAATGCAATTTTCCGACGGCAGCTAAACGAATGTAAAAAAACATTTAGGATGATTACACCATCTTTTGTTGGTCTTTCCGTTGGGGTACATGTTAAGCATGGAAACAGACGCGTCTTAATTCGATGGTGTCTCCATCTATCAAAGTTCTCAAATAAAATGATTCACGTACATCAAAAATCGATAGCACGCCCACTTGCTGCTACAACTACAGGGTCCTGATACAGCCTTCAATTGAACTGACTAACACGTGATATCTCGAGTACATGACTTACGCCAATTTCTCATTGGTGCCACGACCTAAATATAAACACACACTAAAAAAAACGTTGCCAAACCAGTGACATTGGAAAATCTTGACCTTCAAAAATCTCCATCTAAGCTGCTCTTTCGGAATCTTTATTATGACAATTATAAGCATAATTCCCCTCCACATTACTCAAACACTTATTTTCTACTGTAAAGGGGCACGTTTTAAACGCAACATATGCTCACGCAAAACAACCCGCCTCCTTTCTCGATAGAAATGGGTGGAACTCTGCCATGATCCACTAATCCTATAGATATCCTATTTTTGAGTTACAGGAGCGCTTTCGTCGGTTATCAACGACTACAGTCCTTATCCAGGTATCTCAAGAGATATAGTCAAATAAAGCGTCACTTTAGTTGCAATTTAACCACAGAGAAAACATTAAAAGGTATAGACTGCAAAGCAATAATTTCACTTTATTTGAGAAATAGGTAAACACATATTTAACCGATGAGATCTAACATATCTAATATATGGAATATAGTACAAATAATATATGAAACAATCAGTGTTTTCTCTACGGATAACTAGTACTATACAATTCTATTACTACTCATGGTCAAAAAAAGCCACGTATATCCTACAGGAAATATACACCGTTATCAAACGCTAGCATCCTTCTAAGTAGACTATCCAAAATATTACATCTGTGTAGTTTTAGCT
>NW_019215717.1:0-6387 GCF_002532875.2 Varroa jacobsoni | reverse complement strand
GTAGATTAACCTGATTTGACGATGTCATCTATTATTAGAGCACAATATTGACGTTCGTGCAATAGTTCTTACGTGCTAAACAGTCGAAGCTGCTAAGACGTCTACAAAAAGCTAGTTTACGTTGCTTGTTACGTTGAGGCGGAGCCATTGAGAAGTGCGAGACTTGAAAGTCTAACTTATATTAATAGTGTGTTTTATTTCGAAAAAAATCTGAGATACATTACATGAGAATACACTCACAGATCTGGTTAGACAGACAAATTAATACGGTGCAGCTTTGAAATAGCCTGAATTCTTTCTTCACTACGGTTCAATAAAGCCACTCACTTGTTTGGCTACCCTTCGTTACTTCAATGAAGATAGCTGCATTATAGAGAAGGATATTACGTAAAAAATGTCAAAGTAGAATAGCTGTCTGCTCAGCTCGAAGATCTGCGCGCTTCGGGCATTTAGTTAACGTACGATAACACGATGCCTTCGAAGGTGTCTATTGATAACAATAATAGCCATTCTGTGACTCAACAAAATCCGCCTGGCTGACTTAAGCGCTAAAAGGATAAGTTCCGAGGGCCCAAGTTGATTGTAATTTTGCGTTGGTGGCGCTGCGCTTGCTTCGAAACGGGGTTCAAATAGCGGCTTGTGATATTAACCGCAGTAAAGCAATAACGGGTCATTTACAAGACTACGTTTCAATGGCAAACATTTCGTTACAGCGAGCAACCAAAATAATTTAAATGCTCTAAGTATTATAAAGAAGAAGTTATTATGTGAATTGTTACTGAGATTTTGGTTTTATCTATCTTATTCAAGCCTTATCTCATTCAAAAGCAACACTGAGCAATCGTGTAGTCACGGTGGGAGGACAAACTCTGTAGATATAGACGTGCAGAACAAAACATCTGTACATTCTCATGAATGTAGTTAGAATGGGTAGTACGTACGGGAGGTGTTATAGGCATGAGAAAAATGAGCCCACGAGAAAGGTGTCTAGTAAAATCATAGATACGGTGTTGGTAGTGTTTACTGTATCTGGCGAATGAACGTACGATCTTCACCAGGTCGAATCTTGGCCAGCGAGTTTATGTAGGCCAGTCATAGTTATACCGGTTTGTGGTTTTCTCGGAGCACACTATTTGCTATTATTCCGATTCGCTTTCTTTTCCTCGCAGGTAGACCATCGCGAACTGAGAGATGAGCAATATGTTTTACGCATTTTGCTTCGGTCGAACAATAAGCTCTCTTTGACAGCCCTTGTACATGGACATCCATTCAGTTAAAATTATCATTCTTATTGCTGTTATTGTTGCCGGCTGAGTGTCGGAGCGTGTGGGATTTAGGGTAGCCCACCCACTCCGTGGATCGGGTCGACTCGCCCCTATTTTGGAATATTTAACGTCTTGCACTCAGTTCAGACAGCGTCGAATGGTTGAGTGAATCACGTCTTTCGACCGTTTCTTTCCATAGTATTGTAGTCATCTACTCGATTTCATTGTCATCTTGGTATAAAAAAACGGTGGGATGAGACTGGCTGCAAGGATGAAGTAGTAAAAAGAAGGCTAGTAGAATTAAGATTGGAAAATTTTTCTGAACGCTACGACAGCCATGATAAATTTACAGAACATTTTTCACGTGCCGGCAGTTGACTGGTTCTGCTACGACCGCATTTACCAGAAATGACAGCCGTACATTCATCGAAAGCGCCAATGGAGGTAGATTGACAATAGCAATAACAAAGATAGCACTGCCAATGAGATAAAATAGATTAAAAGGCACAACCACATTAGACCTTTGCCTGTCACTGTAGTTAGGTCCGAAGCTTGAGGTCTATTTTAAGAAAAAAATTTGCAAATCAAAGCATTCATTCTCGGACCATCTAACTTCTTCAGTCGCTTTACCGAAACCCTGATTTTTAGATTATGCTGAAGGAGGGCAGATAGATTTCGAAGAGAGGAAAAACAGTTTTTTTTTTTATTCGGTAACGAATGAAAATTATAATTCGACGGTGAAAGTGTCAGTGTGGTGACTTTATAGAAGAGGACAGCGCAAATTATACGGCAAATTGACAGAAAACCCTTCGGTCCGTTTTACCCTCTATAAGTGTACATATCTCATGAATGCGTAATAAATATTAGTCAGTTGTTACGAGCGGATCTGCTTTTCCGCCTTGAATCCTTCGTAAATGTCACTATTTTAATTTTAATATAAGTTTAATGAGTCAAAATGGATAAGAATAATCACAGTAACAATTAGCGGCACTACTCATTTTGGTTCGCGTTCGGGCGTTACTTATTTATGCAACGGGAAACTTTGCATAGATTTTCCGATGACTTTATAATTTTTCGGTGTTAGTCTCAGACAGATAAAAGCTAGCCTTGTGCAGAGCTATCGTAATCTAAAAAACTAATACAGATATACGTTATGCATGCTTGTGCACGTAACAGAAGTTCGAGTATACCTACGTACAAAAATGAATAGTCTGAAAAAACTGAACCGTATCAAGTGGCCAAGTACCGTGATCTATAGCATTAACTGAGCACAGATAGTTTAGTATATGTCGTTTCTAATATAGACTTTGTTGAGAAATAATGTTGGCCAGAATAGTTGTTTGATGGGTACTGCGCAAGCGAAGGGAACAAACGCTCTCTACGGTATGAAGTCGATAAATACGGTAGACGTGTAGTCGTTTAGAGTGTGGGCTTTTATACGTCGATAGCATCCTGTACCTCGAAAATGGCCAGCAGAGTAGAACATGGTGAAGCGTATGGCTCAAATTTTTGTTAAAAGGACTAATACCGGAAGCTCTTCCTTAAAACAAAAATCCCTCCAAAGTTTAATGGAGGAATGTCCAGTAATCTCCTTCAAGATCTTTGGATGGGGTTTTTTTTCAGTGTAGTCTAGCCATGATACAAACGTAAACTTCGCTGGATTAATCGTTTATTTATGATACGTTCATCAATACGTAAACAAATTACTAGTGTATAATTCGATGGCTTCATAGATACACCAAAACTGGTTTCGTGGAGAAGGATCCACAACCTATTGTGTGCAAGAGTTATCTGACAAGGCATGCTAGCTCACTGATTTAAGGAGGCAGTCTGTAAATAGCATAGTACAATAATAATATGCAGATCAAATAGGCCAACGAACGAGAACAATCCAATCGCCTCTACAGTTCCTGTGGAGTGAAGGATATGTCGTACTTTTTCCTATCTCTGCTACAAAGGGGACTTCTTTTGTTAAATGGTGACCCTATTTCTCGCTTTATACCGATTATCGAGCAATCCCTCTAAGGGTCTTCGTGCTTATTTCTAGTTACTTCATTTACTTTCTATGGAACGCAGTAGAGCTACGAGCAAATTCAATGATCTAATCGTTCGCGAAGTAAGATCGATAGAGTTGCCAACCTTATTCTGTAATGAAGCGATGGCGCTTATTTTTATTAGAACTTTTAGCAATGGCTCAAATGGTCAGTCAGACCGAAAGCAAATATCTGGAAATTGTCAAGCACTGCAATTCTTAATATACAATTCATTTCAGCAAGCTCCCTATCCGAAAGCTTTACTTTAGCTTCTAAGATCTGAGCCAGATTTAACATTTAATTTAATGAAAAAATAAATCAACAATCTACTGTATAATGTATTTTAAAAATGTTGTTGGGATAGTTTTATCGTCGGCGTAATTATTTGTTCCAGCATGTTTTATTCTAATAGGCATACTGTGTAACCGTCGTCTTTGGCTTGAGTTTCCTAACGCAGTACCTGCAGATTATACAGATATAGCAGAAAAGTAATGGGACCAATACGAAAACTCTTCAACAAACACCGTGAGGCTCAATAACGCGTTGCGTCGAAATTACGCACGCACAAAATATAACGTGTTCTAATGGCAGTAACTTGTGCTATGTATCAGTAGAGTCCGAAAGTTAAATGCCACATGTACTATTTCGATACTGAATAGTTAGTCAGCTAGAGATATAGTAATCTTTTATCAATCGGTGTTCTTTTTGGAAACGTAAACATAGTTAAATGAAGAGGAACATAATAGATAAACGAAAGTGCTGCCAAGAAGATCTCAAACTGGGCTCCCATTAATATATGTTTAGAATGTGCCTGACGGACACAGCCAGGGTTTTCTAGGCGGGCTCGAATTCACGTTCCCTTATAGGAGGCTGATATCGTTAATACATGCTTTTTTTTCTGTTATTCGAACGAGTTATGTAGAGCAAGCGCTTATGTATTATATAATGCTAGAGACTGCTTTTTGGAACTACGCTATAATTTCGGAAAGAAACGCGACAGTTAAATGCTTCAGTTCTTCCGAACATGAATATTTTGGGGCTTGTATCTTTTATGCGCCGTCGTTGAAGATTTGAGCACTTAACGATAGCTAATCCCAAAGCAAATCGTCCGAAAAAATATTAAACTATTAAGATGAAGAAAGAACACGCCGCTTGCGTTTGTAAAGAAACCATGTCCAAAAACCCATATTGAAGATATTATTATACTGGACTAACGCAAATAGCATGACTAAGCGGTCAATCATGTAATTACTCGTTGTTTAGGTTGGACGTGGGTCTGTTAAAATATTACTATGATGTGTTAAATTGTTATAATCTATGAATGATTGTGAATTATAAAAAGTTTTTCTTTAGCACCCTGTGCGTTTATTAGACATCAAAAGCTATACGCCCCACAAGAGGCTAAAATTCTATGGCAATTAAACATTTCTAAACTAGTAAAAATAGGTTAAAGACATTCTGTAGCTTGTCGATTTTGGACCGGCCTGATGCGTTCGGCGTATAGGCGCGTCTTAAAATCTTAACGTACACAAATATGCGCATCTACATTATTCATAGTATAGACGTATGGAAATACGAGTGTGATTTGCTGGATTGGCCATGAGAGCCGCACGTAAATTTAGATTCATTGGTAGAGTGGGACCTATCGCAGAACAATTCTCTCATCACCATACTTGTATTTTACAAGTTTTACTCTGACGTTACTGCTATTGCCAGTATTAGAATTTTCTTTTAGACAGTTTATCATATTAACGTACTATTTCATGCCTCGCCGGCGTGAAGTGTTCGATGGTAATTGTCGAGAGTTGTTTGTACGTAAGTTATGTTCGATCATGGAACAGATAGTAAATCACGTATGTGCGTACATGGACATATTTCATCATTGGGACACTGTTCTCTAACCGCACATCTCCGTAGACTTTGCGAGGCGAGCTCGGCGAAGAGATGCAGCCGAGCTTTAACAAACTATACTTGCAAGCGCTGTTTTCTCTCTTTCTATGAATCAAAGCGAAACAGATAACGGATTAATTTGTACTTAATCCCTAACATTTCATTATTATAAGATTATACTTGTTTAAAATATGCGTGCCGGCTTTGGGAGTATAGAAACCGCCATTTAGTATACGGCGTGCTGAGCTGTACAAATCAGATGCGGCATACTTCGAAATCGTCGCATGACCGTGCAGGAATTACTCAGAAAACAACATGCAGCGTTACCTTTTCGTGTCCCTGCTCATTTTTTTTCGTTGCGCTTCTAAATCAAAGCAAACAGCGACCTTATCGCGCAGTTGCGTCCCCCAAATCACAGATCCTATGCCACTGGTTTCGTTGCTATGAACGAAATTATATAGGCACTAACATGTTATATAACGACGAATTTCACGAGAGTTAATTAGCTGTTAGTTAAATAATTAGAAAAATCCTAATTAACTAACCGATCAGAGCATTTTAGCCGCAGCCGTTAGTAATAAAATTATACACATATTCTCACGCACTAAATACAGATTGGATTTCGGCTGGTAGCACTGAATTTTCATCATAAAACTAGGCTTTTTTAATTGAACATTTTCATTATATAGAATGCAGTTGTAAATCTCTGACACAGCTCGATCTGACCCCTCGGTTTATAGGCTACTAGATCTACAAAACTGTTATTCAAAGCTGTGCAGACGCCAATGTGTTACATCGAAATTAGGGTGTTTACTAAATTCATGAGATCGTTTATATTCGTCAGTCACTCAATGCATATACGAAAGTTTATTAGAGTTTACGCTAGCTAGTTATTTATGGTTCGATAATTCTAACGACTATACCAGCCCGTTTAGTGCCTATTTTCGTATGTTAAAAAAATGTATTTTGCCAAATGTTGAAAGCCATAAGCTACTGTGTTTTTCACAGCTAGAGGAAGCAGGTTGTTGGTCTAGAACTGCAGATATAGCTAATAAAATTAGTTTTCTCAAAGTTCACGCATCTGAGGCTTTTTTTATCTGATTCCTTTTCCAATCTTCTTGTTTTCTATTTTTCAGACTGCTAACAAAAATGAATAGTGTCTACTACCAATTTCGACCCTGCAGCTTGCATGTATTCCT
>NW_019215716.1:0-6400 GCF_002532875.2 Varroa jacobsoni | reverse complement strand
ATATAAAGCATTTGATATACTGCTGATACGACTCACAGTACGATCGAGTTAGCTTTAAATATTCCATTTACATCTTCGAATAATTCTAAATTGGGATGCCATTTTGCATTCGGCCACTGTCCGGTTAATTCCCTAAGTCAGCGCAGGAGTAAATTGTATTATATTGTTATGTTTTCCTTTGTCCGTATAATTTCGCTCTATAGCAAACCTATACAGACATATATACGTATGTTTATAAGTACACTTGAACTAAGTCGCCGTATCTTGCTACGGTGCGCTGAACGCGGCAGCGTCTTTCAAGTAAAAAGCCCATCGAACGCCCCGCTCGAACCCGTTTCCCCAGAGAGCACTGCCACGGTTTTAAGCTAATTCGGTAGTTGTTACTGTTCGGCGAGTTCGGCTCCCTGATGTCTAAAAACTGACTTCTCCTGGAAGTCGGTGATCCGACGATCGCCATTACATTGATCTTCTTCATATGCCCAGACAAAAGCTGAATGGCTTTCGTGCAGCATTTGCTGGGTTTCTTTGAGTACTTTTCCGTGTGTCTATATTTAGGTGGATCAACAAGTAGATATTTGTTCTGGCTGCTTCAGCACCTCCTTTCAGTCAGTGTTTCTGACTCTAGAGTTCAGATTAAAGATCAATTTGGTTATCGTCAAGCTCGCCTGATCGTATTCCCCGGCCAACGCTGCCTAGTTGGATCATAATACAATTTTCTCGCTTCCGTCGGTTCCGTTCTCGACTTCAACGGGGCTAGCTCACACAAACACAACAAGACACATCGAAGGGAAACAGTAAGAAAAATCTTCCACGAATCGAGTGACGCCCTGCTGAGAGCACACTCCATTACCTCAAGGGGCGTTCACAATCATTTGTTTGGGTGGTCCTCAGCGGGTCGAATGCCTCCATTCCTCATAGGGGCATAACGGCCGCGAAAGGGAGGGCGCCACCACTTATTTGAAAAGCTGCAACACCTCGTTGGTGAACGTTCACGCCCTATTGTTTTTTGTACTGTAGGTCACGCGTTGTTGGTGTTGCTCCAAATGAGCATCAGCCGCCTACCACAGAGAATGCGCACACGAGAAAATGCATTTTAATTTGATTGCATACAATATGCGGGCACGAGGTGTTTGACAAGAACTCGGAAGAATATATTGCGTGGTGAACCTCGCACTTCGATGAACGTCAAATTGGCCTAAACTAGGCTACATACTTATACTTCTTATACATCGTTGAATTAACATAAATGTATAAATTATTGTCAATCTACGCATCGATATCTACAGTGCACAGAGACAATTCGCACACTCTATTGCAAATAACCATACTTTGGGGCTACCGTCTTCAAGATCGCCATCGATCATTTGTTATTATTCTTTAATGCACGCAATTGTAAGGACAGACGTGATAATAATCACCGATGTTTAGCTTAGGCCATGGACTTGTGCAATATCCACAGCACAAGTCTACTTTGGGATATTTTTTCATGTATCTAACCAGTAGACATATTATACGGCATCATAAGCATACTACTTTGCCTTTATTCAGTGGTTGCATCGCAGCGCCACGTCACCGGCTGTGACCATAGCAAGCGAAGAAATCATTTATATTCACTGAGTGCGTTGTCGCTTGTCATAATTTCGCCTTTTTAGCACATACTAACAATGGCCGCCACCTACTGGGCCCGGACACTTAGCTTTATATTGCTTCATTTTCATCCCTACTTATCTCCGTTGTGCACTCCCGGCTTGATCCTCATTTTTTGCCGCCGAAGCAGCCGTTGTGCAGACGATTAGACCTGGAGACGGTGCGTGCCACCAATCGTGAAGGCCCTGCAAACAGGCTTCTTCTGGATCCTGCCGTACCTTTTTCATTGTCCAGCGACAGTCTGCGACTCAACAAGACAGCCCTACCCAGCTCTCTTTGCTGTGGGTAATCGCGCCAGCGCTACCATTCTATGCCAGGGAAGAAGCACACGTTCAGCGTCTAAAGCTGAGCAGTCGCCTGGGTAAGGAAGGTAGACTGCGCCTGGCAGATAGTGCGGTGGTCCTGGTGACAGGGTCGGAGTAGGTCGGAGGAAGGCTCCGCCCTCGACAGCTCAAACTCCGCCCATTCTGCAGGCTGCGCGTGTCCTATTTGATCAAGCGCCGCTGGCGGCGGCAGCAGCAGTAGCAGCAGCAGCAGCAGCGTCTTGAAGCAATATACATCTATCCTACTGCAGAACCCAATCTTGTTCCCTTTTTGTTTCCACCCGCTTAATAACGGGCCATAAGGGCTAGGCTATTACTACACTATTGTTGGCAGCAGCAGCAGCGGCAACGGTCTACGAAGTTAGGTCGGCGTTGGCGGCCAACGACTCAGATCGGCTTCTTTCCTGGGTAACTTGGAGGGCCCAACATCCCCAATTTACCCCAGAGCAACGCAGCACACATCCCGAAGCCGCTTCGGTTCGGTGCACGTTCATACGCTTTTATATTGGGCACCCCACTGAGTGCAAGATTGGCTACAAACATGTCCACCAAGGGAAGGCGAGTAGGGGTCAGGCAGGCAAGCAATTGGGCTAGCAACCGAACAGGGCAAAGGAAAAGATCTATTCAAAGTAAGACTTGGCAAAATCGGTAGACGGCTGCTTGGTCTGCTTCGCTATTCGACGCGCAGGCTGCTGAATAACCAGTAGCGACACCGGCACTAGCGATGGAGAACTCCACCGAAGGGTTTATGCCTCCGTGACACGGCGGAGCTAGCGGAAGAATGGACCATTACTGAACCAGTGAGCCACTATTACCGGCAACGAATCGGCGCGTTTGTTTCTGGAGTGGTTCATGTTGTTGTCATCTGAAAGGTTTGCCAATAACAAACATAGATACTAGCTTGTATCGTCCCACAGATAGGGATTACCAGACCCAAGAATACAGGGAGGGTCTGATTCCGATTTATCAGACACTGACGGGTAGAATGGGATCGAGACAGAGGACGATTAATCCACCTATCGGTCGACTGTTCCAGCTACGGTAACGTCAATTATCTATACAAGCCACCACTGCCCACGTCACAACTACAGCATCCGGCACCCTGATAAAAAGAGATACATAATCCTTATCAGCTACTCCACTGCTTCCGACCAGAACGGGTAGTAGTAGTAGTAGTACAAATACGCTTTCTATAGTAGTGATTAGCCATTTTCCGCCATCGATACAATCAAACAAACGAACATAGATCCACTCGGTTTTATTATATTTATCCATCCGCTGTCTGCCCGCCGTCTGCATACCGAAATGCACTAAATGCCTTGAAAATAGGAAAAATTAATCGAGTTTGGCCAGCCAGAGTCTAAATCTGGCCGGTAACGTCGTTACTTGTTCGTTCTAACTAACTTCCACTATCTTCTAGACGTAGTCATGCTAGGTTAAGGAGTTGTGGAAACCAGGCGGCAGCAATAATCAAAGTATTAGCGCCTGGAATAGTGACGGTCTCTATTGAGAAAGAGAGCAGTAGCACGCTGTGGTGGGGAATAAATTCACCCTTATCGCCTGCTTTTCTTGAGTCGTTAGGATTCTTTCGACCTGTTTTCCTTCAAAAGAAAGCTATTTTCCTTCTCTAGGGAGGCTGACTCGCGCAGTTCGTCTTGGTGGCAGTGGAACACGCCGTGGCGGTAGAATCATTCGCGGCGCTGGTGAATGGAGGTCCGGCTAGTAGGTCCTCGGAAGTCGTTTTCATCTGCATCAGTCGCTAAGCAACGCGCGGCGCCGTTCGAGATGCTATCTCTTCGGCCGGTTTTATTGACGTGTTCGGGTCGGAGCTCCCACGATGACTCCGACGCCTGCGACAACGACAGTGGCCGTTCTCCTGCCGGATCTGAGCGTCGTTGTTGTTGTAGTTGTAGTCACACGCTGGCTCGTATACTAAGGCTCTTACGAAACTCAACATCAAACTCGACCTAGAAGTACCAAGGCGATGTTTAGCATCTTTTAAGTGCCAGTGAAGTTGATAGGAGAACGCGCTGCACATTGACAGAAGAGTCCGCCGATTGTGCGACAGGAACAACCGTCAGGCGAATCTGTGCGAGTATCACACTAAGAGTGGACCCTTAAAAGTAAAGATCGAAACGCTGAGGTTGAGCAAAAGTATAATAGCGCGGTAATTTTTCGAAACGTTATCGTGTCTCGCTTCAGTTCACTGCAAATGGTCTTACTGTGAGACCTGTTATAGAAGTAGTCGCTGCCGCCGCCGAGTGAATCTGCACGAGCTTGACTAATCGTCAACGTTTCCATGGAAAAGGTTAGAAAGATAGTGGAATAACGGCTAATCCGATCGTCGGTGCTGCATCATCAATGTTCGTTGTCTGCCTACAGATGTTTCTTTTTCGTGCTCGTCTTCTTCGTTAACGAATCAGAACTCCGATCTGTCTGAGCCATCGTCTCGCGGCGAACGGTACACGTCCGACAGACATACTCAATTGCACCTAGTTGCCAAACTGAATGGAATGCCTATCGTGAATGGATGACGCTGGAAGAGATCACATTGTTGACACGCACAAATAAAGGCATTAAGGCGTTCCCCCTGTTGAATCATAGCGTCCTGCCGGAACGGATTGCTAAATGAGCTCGATGAGAATTGGACGCGCATATTCCCCTATAGGCTGATCTTGTTTTTCTCACGGGCACGAATAGGCCAGCGGGAGGGTGGGCAGGCTGGCCTTATATAGCCTGAGGTTGACTTCGCGATGACGACACAGTACGACCCCGAGGCGAATAGGACCTAACGCTATAAACTTTGCGCGGATTCGCAAAGCAAATTGTCTTCTGCGCTCTCGTTGTAGACAAGCGTGCATTCAGTCAGCTGATATAAACTTACGTCGATCCATAGATGTGTATCTAAATGGAGCTATTATATGGGTCTCGTCAAGACGAGACTTAGACTTGTGCTCCGTTTATGTCACCCTGTAGTTCCTGTATTGATATTATAGGCATGCTAGTATGACGGTTTGTAACGCTTGAGCTCTGATATGGCAGCAACAACAGACAACATCAAATTTGCGGCGATTACTTTTCGGGCTGTAGATTTTCGTCGGTTAAAAGGTTTTTAGCCCGTGTTTTCTCAGGGTGTTCTCGGCTGCGATCTGTGCAGCTTGATAGACAAGTTACCATCATAGATGTGCAAGTTCGTTAATATCTTAGCATCACGACGTTTGTTCTGCCATACGATACGATTTGGTGGTGTCTTGAAACGCGTCCATGCATCTAACCGTGTGTTCCATGATTCAGCCATCTTGCATGATGTCTGAATTGGCTGCGGGCAGAGCGCTAACTGCAGCTGCAGGCCTATCGATAACGGACTTGAACGCTTCGTAAATCTAGCACTTAAAAAGGAAGCTATCTGTTTCAGTTACCAGCATGCATGAAGCAAATGCTTGTAAAGCAGCTCGATTTCTGAATCCCGCCCTCTTTATTCCATCCCTACTGGCTTCTCTCAGTTAATGAGAAGTTGAAACGTTGGTCCTGCTTCTAGGCTACCTTGTCCCATTTTGTACTCAATGACAACAAATAGTATCTCAGTATTATTTATTGAGTTTGCAAAAGACCACCAATTGCCTGGCCTTCGGCAGGTCAGTTTGTCTCGTTACCGCCGCTGTTCCCAACTAACGTAGCAAATCTTCTATGTTAATCCATGTAATCCTGTGCGCACCTGAGCTGTAGTCCTTTATGTGGCACTACCCCGTCAGGTCGTTGACTGTCACCAGCTCATCGTCACTAAAACTCCCTACTGTGATCTTCAACGCGTTCCACTAAATTTTTCACCGGCTTCACCCCACTAATATCATTCCTATCGCCCCTTCTGACTCTACTAACCCCCAATTGCTGCTAGCTTAATTCTTAGTCGTTCGCCATTTCGGTATCTGAGCTTTTGTGAAGTTCAGAGCCGATACACAATCCCTGATTTGATTATGCTATCGCCTGCTCCTTTAGTTGGTTCTCACTCTCTGATCAACAACGTATTGCATTTCATCTGTTAACAAGTCTCACCGCCTGCCAGTCTATGTTCCCTTCCTTATCGTCGGTGTCGTGGCAATTCAGTAACTCTATTCAGCTGTTTAGCTCATAGCTTTTCTTTCACTTCCTCACCTATTTTCCTATACTCAACGAGGAGTGGCAATAACAGCCAGGAAGAAGTCCTGAGGTAGATTTACCTGTGTTAAATCATAAAGCTCATAGCCCAAGCCCCACCAGCGGAAGCTGCGGCGGGAATCCACGCTACCCAGCAGAATTGTGTTCATTCCCCCGATCTTGACACTCCCATCGTCAGGCTTCCTCCCAGCCGCCAATGTGTCAATTCAACTAGCAAGGGTAGGCTCCTCCTGTTGTGTCATTGTTCTTAAGCACAACGGCGTGCGCCTCCATAT
>NW_019215715.1:0-6402 GCF_002532875.2 Varroa jacobsoni | reverse complement strand
ATATATGCAAGTGCTTCTACCAGTAGTCTGCTGAACGTCGATTTGGATATTGAAAAATAACGTTTCGCAAAGATGATCGATAGATCGTAGCCAAAAGTTACGAGGGTCGAAACGACAAAAGGATCCTTGGGGCAATCCTCACGTTCTTGAATTCTCAGTGTACAGTAAGTAATACCGTTGATAGTAAGCAATAAATTATTACTATTACATATAATTACGCAATTAAGTATCTATTATTACCGATATTATTAATAATAATGCAAGCTGCATTACAAACACTGTAATGAATTTAAGTTGTTACTAACTATTATATGAATATATGGCGCAACTTATGGTACCTATAGTAGCCCATGCAGGGTGCTCATGACGATTTTTTGAAAACGATTATGAGATAAATAAATAAACGCAGAACTAAATAAAAACACCCACGAACATACAAGATAAAAAAAAGCATACGGATAAAGATACATAAAGCGACACATCAAAGGAAACCAAGCTCGACGCCCAACGCACTAGCCACAGAAAACACAAGATGAAACAGCACCTTGATTTGTCCACTTGAAGAGGCGCTTATTTCCCTTGTATTGCCATCATTGTACAATATGAACCGCATATACCCCACAGGATCTCTCTAGATCGGTTCGTACATCCATCCACATTTATCGTGCCGACCCGATTCTAGTTGGCACAAATATATAGGTAAGAACAAATATGGAAAATCACCACACGACAGATAACAACTGCATCCCTATCATGCAGAAATGCCTACATACATACACACACACACAGCCATCCACATCCACACGTCCATGGAGATTATTTAGAGGATGCCGCAATCGACAACGCATCCGTTCCCGCCGCATGCGTAACAATGAAAATAAGAGTCGACTTCCGCTGGACTTCAGCAGCCCCCAATCATCACTTATCTCCACTGTAAAAACGAAGCTTGACTAAACGATTTTATATACGCACGAGCGCCAGTGATCAATATTCACCAAATATTTATGTGTTTGGTTTATCAGGTTTATTGGTACTTTAAAAATGAAATCAACGCAATGAGGTACAAAAAACATTAAGTGCAATACGGTTCTGGCAAAAGTTAACATTACGCATCGTCAGACGAAAATAACGTATTTAGAACTGTACCAAGACCGGCATTTACCTGACGAAAAATTGTCGACATAGGCCATAAACATAAAAACAGCAGCCATAGCAGACTCTCGTCAGGGCCAGCGGACGTCATCAACATACGAATATAGTGAGAAATCTGTAGATTAATTTATGCTACATAAACAGTACAGAATATTATATATATATATATATATATATAATATTAAAAGGTAAAATATCTGTGTGTTTGGAAACGAACCGCACGCATGCTGATAAATACTAGGATCGATGACTAGGAACGGATTGCTATTCGGGTTGCATATTAGTAATAATGCTACGATTAGAAAATCATTATATATATATATATATATATTATATAAAACAGGCATAGGCCGAGCAAAAAATGTAAGATTACATTTATACAAATGTATCGCAAGTTCCTCTTGCGAAAAAACGGCCAACGGAATATAATGCATAGATCGTTCGCGATGGCCTACACAGACGTACGGCCAGAACAAGCAAAGGCTGTTTCCGACAAAAAAAAATGTGCGTTCGACCTCTTTGTTGCAATAGCTGGCCCGAACAATAAAGCTATTTGTTAACAATTTATCATGCCTGTCAGTGTGAGAAAATTAGTATTAGACTGCAACTGACGTCGCAGTCATACTCTAATGGATAACAATAGGCATACAAAAGTATGCCTTACATGCCGTACCGTTATTTGTCCTGAAAATGTTATACAGACAATTACTAATAAGTGAATCAATTGACTCTAAATTGAAGACAAGCTTCATAGAGGATTGCCTTTTCTCCTTTATGTGCATGAACGAAAGGCGCGAAGAATGTGTACATAGCTGTTAGCAGCGAATCTCCACCTGTAAACATCTAATACACAAACACGCACACAAAGTAAAACACGTCTAGTACCAGCACACGTATGACTCGTTTCTGTGCTGAAAGAACAACATCTGCCGATACCGAAAGCGGTACACGACTTCTCTCATTGAGGCGAACGGATGCAGGCAGCAAAAGTTAACACTCTTTCAGCCTGAAAGAAGATCCAAGCTTGTCCTTCGAGCGCCTCGTCGATTATGTCGTCTAAGCGTATAGGTCAAAAGGATTCGAACTTACCGTACAGAGCGCTTGTTACAACTACCGAGGATGCCGCTTACATTTACACCTCAGGGTAAATTGGTAGTCATTTCTAGATTTCCTTTCGATACTCCGTCAGTTTCTAGGGGGTTATTATCACACGATGAATTTCTTCGAATCACTCTTCAGCTTCATGACTATGACAGCAAGCTTTGCTATTTTGCACTATGGCGAAAATTAGCTGAGGCCTCGCTTCATGATTTAGCTTCGGTTCTAGAGATCTGCTTCTCCGATAGCATGTGTACATGGTAATTAGATGTAATTATCTTCTTAGCGTTGCTCTCGGACCCTTGTGCCGACTATATGGGTCTCAAGAGTAGATGTTGTATATATATTACGGGCATCCGCATCGTAACTGGAAGAGATGCGCGCGGAAACTTAATTAGCCAGTGCATTTGTGAATTTACACATCGATAATATCTGTGCATTGGGTTGGTTGATCAAGACTGTCGTATCCTTCGGATTGTTGAAGCCCAGGGACCACTCCGGCAGCCCGGACCCCGAACCGGCAGCAGAGCCGGACGTGGCCGCGTGAGCTATTCATCGACTGAACCCAAATGACTCCCGCTTCTACCGGACGCTGTTTTAGGGCACAGAGGTGCTCAGAAAAAGCCTGGTTAAGTCAGTACTAATAATAATCGTCACGACTACACTGAACACCCTCTTCGATGATACAATTGCTCGGTGGTTTGCTGATTCCTCCTGAGAGAAGCCATTGGGAGCATATGCCTCCATGCATTAATCAATAACAGCCCGAATAGAAACAAGGGAAAGGATGTTAGCTGTAACATTCTCTTTTCGTAGAGAGATATTTACTTAAATAAAAGCTTATAGGGTCACAAGCTAACCTCAGTGGCCTACGATTGTTGGCCATCAGTGCGCAGACAACAGAATACATTAAATATTTCATAAATATCATTAGATCATAACGCCATTGATGTAATAATAAATATTAAGCATCGCGGCTTTAGGCCAGCGATGTATAGGCCATTAGGTGTAACTTCTGTGTCCATCCGTATACAACAGATCCCGGGGCAGTGAAATACTGTCGGGTGGTCACCCAAAGACGAAGAGAAGATAGTGAAGGCTGAACAGGGAAACGCAGCTGTCCCACAAGAATAATTCATAATTATTCTAAATCATGCCGCAGTGCAACAATGAGTGAGCATTGCTATGCTATCCATAGATAATTATTAGACATACTATTGAAATAGAGATCAAGAGAAGGTTATTTTATGTCTCAGCTATATGTATCTATGATCTATAAATGAGATGCGGATAGTCTAAATAATAACGAAATATATGTCCTAAGAATAGGACAGTAGAGTATATTATTTAGCACAATCTATCGGCGCGTTAATCTGTCTTTTGCTGGGGATGCGTCACAAAATGATTCATTTGGCAAAATCTAGTCCGTAGCTGCATAGCTGAAACTGACCAGAAAAAGGTAACCTAAAGGCTAGATGGATATTAAGAGTAAGTTACTAATTGGATGAATATCAATTATCCGCAGCGAGCTTACATGTAGAATATGATAGCAAAAATATAGATCAGTTAGCAATAGTGGCACAATGATATAATAAGCGTGACCAATGACACATATGCTCGTTCACATATAGATGTCTCAGTGCTCGCCATATCATAACATAACAACTACCGCTACCGTTCAATTGCTATATATATATATATATATATATATATATATATATATATGTAATATTAATAGGAAAATTGTAAATCTAAAGGTGGTGGCGAGAGGCACAAAGCAATGTGTGTTGGCTGGCTAATACATAGACACTATAAAAGGGGCGCCGTAGCTCTGGTCCAGACGAGAAAAGCAGGCTTGACCAGGAACGGGACCGCGCGATTCACCAGGTCGATGATAAAAATTCATAAAATATACGTAGATTCATCAAATATAATCTATATGTATGTGTGTAAAGGGCACTGCTTTTCACTGCGGACACGAAAACGTTCGACGACGCGGGTAAGATACGCATTCAAAGAGCTCGAATCGGATTATGGTGATGGTGACGGTGACGTAGAATAATGTGAGCTGGATGCACGAAGACGGGAAAGATATGATGAGCGGAAGAACAATAGACGAAGTAACGGACGAAAACATAGATAAAGAAAGAACGTCTGTGAAAAATATAATGAATGAAGTCAAAATGAATTCCAGGTAGATGATGATGATGATGATAGATAGATAGATAAAATTGTCAGGGTTGTTATATAAATAAATACACATGGTAAAACAAAAGAGTAGTTCGTTTGCATTCATTGATTCATTTCGCCTGGCAAGAATCATAGATTTGTATGAGATCAGAATAGGTAAAGATGTTACCTTTAAAAGCCTAGGCCACAAGAACAATCGACAGAGGAACCCAGACGCTGAACGACATTTAAGCGGTAAATTCATATTTAAATTTTCGTCTATCAAGAAGATACTTTACGCTTAGTTCGAAGAGCAAAAATAACATGCAGTGAGGCGTTCTTATTCTACAAACAACTTATACCGAAACTTGCACTGATTCCAGTTACGCCGATTGCCGAATTACTAAATACGGTACTAATTTATAGCAAAACGCACAATACAGAGAGGCTCCTTACTTAATTAACAAATGTTTCTCTATATATAAATCATCTGTACAAGTACCCGCTCTATTAAGTGGTTTGATTATTTTTTTGCGGCACTCTCCTTATTTCAATATTGATAACTTGCTATATTTATCGCATTCAACTATTATAGGTTAGTTTCATTATTGGATTCGACAGGACGAATCGTTTCCTCATCGCAGGCTACAGGCCGATGGCACAAGGAACCTTTTCACTATCGACAATTGTATTTGAGTTCGTCCAGTATGAAATCCGGTCGAAAATTAGACTGGGGTTCGCATACTGGTTGTGGTCAGTCGCCTTAAGCTGACCCAGCCTTAGGGCTTGTACGTTTTTATCAGAACCAAGGTGTTTCGAACACTTCTCTGATAAACAGCAGTTCAGTACGGCAAATCTCCGCAGCGTCTGAGAGCAGGGATTCATTTTACCTGTTTCACGCAACAATATTTACAACCAAAAAGTTAAAAATTGTACTTTGAGATAAAACAATGCAAGGTAATATGTAACACTGACTTTATCGTACACAGCGGCCGTGCCCTTCTCCATTATTGATTCATACTTTTTGTGGCGATAGGTACAAATACAAAAATATGAAAATCTCCACTACCCACGTACTAATTCAGCTGCACCCTCTATGGCGAAAGAATATCGCATGTTATATCTAATTTAGGTCTCTCTCTCTCTCTCTCTCTCTCTCTCTCTCTCTCTCTTTATTGACCGATAAGCTTCTGGCTAAAATTCTAAAGAAGAGTATATAGATATACATATATATATATAATTATTACAATAAATCTACTTGTTTTACAAGATTCAAGCTTAATTTCGGTAAAATATATTTGTAGTATACAATCTCTTCGCCATTATTTACGCTTCCCAGAACAAGAATAGTGTAGAACGATTTCTATCAGATTTGCAAGGTCGTCGAAATGTTCAAGTTTTCCAAGATGTCAGGGATTTGAAGTAGATTTGATACTTTCGGAATCTTCTCGTTAAACCAGGAGCGTGGAATGATAACATGACAAGCAAAAACACCTCCAGCAAATGAAACTGGTAAAAGTTTCAATATACAATCCTATTTTTTTCGTTCAGAAAAACAATACAGAAAAAACTTACCAACTTATTACCAAATCAAAAATTACAAAAAGCTTTTTTTGAGACGGTTTAAGCAATTCGCTGCCCTGCAAATGTAGCATCTTATATCTCTGTAGCTCATAACAATACAAATAGGCGTATCCGAAATTTTTCTAGTGGTTTTATGCACCTTAAATAATCGCAAAGGTGGCACCACTGGAACAGTTAAAGCCATTAGGAAAAATTCATATGTCGATATGGAAAATGTATGGGGTACCGAGAAAGCGAAGCCAAACTAAATATACATATAAAATGTCTTTTCTTTAATAAAAAAGAAAAATTACTTCTATGTGAACGTTGAAGGCATCCGCAAGAGACGGGTAAAAAAGTTAGATAAGGGTACCCAAAAACCTAACACCTTAGGTTCCTTCGTTAGGACAATGTCTTTGT
>NW_019215714.1:0-6410 GCF_002532875.2 Varroa jacobsoni | reverse complement strand
ATTCATATTAAACTGTGATAAAATAGATTTCTTGAATCCAGTAAAAAGTATTTAAAGTTACTATAGGCTTTTATATGTAATTATATGGTTTTTTAGACAGGGGAGCACGCTTGGTGATCAAAATGCCAAATCAACAGTCATGATAAGGTCTTTTGAGGAGTAGAGGTACGAACTTACGGCTCATTCACGATGTTTCTCACAACATCGGAGATGCTTGTTTTCTTCTACTACTATTACTGTTATTTGTAGCAGCGTACGTATCATCATAGGCTGTCGCTGGCGATGGTTCGGATAACCTCTATTCTAGCAACTAGTCCCTTCTCTTCGACCCAAACGACGAACGAAAAAGTATCTACATATCTAGGTGTCTTCGTGCTGATTCTGACTCACTTCGCTTACCGCTGATCTGCCATAGTGGTCCGGCGTCCGGCACGACAAAACGAGTAAATGGAGGAGGCCCGGATCAACCGGACGTTACCGTTAACGTCGATCACCTAACCTCGGAATGGGGTACGCTGCGCAACCCTGCGAACGGCCAAATACGGAGACAGACACAATAGTTGGCCAAATCCAGTAACAACAGAAATAATCCAGGTGGGAGGCGAAGGGGCGCATCCGTGTTTTAGCTGATAGGTAGTGAACATGGCGACGGTGGTCACAGCTCAAGAGCTCATATGTGGAATGCACAATAAAGGACTACTTAAAATAACAACCAAGCGATCCGTATAGTAGAAGTAGTGATGATATTACATTATATAATACGACAGTATTTTATATTGCCAAACACGTATAAACAGCATCATTCGTTTGTTGTCGATTTGCTGTTAAACGTTATCGCGTCTGTTATTAAACCTATTTATTTTCCGCAAGTAAAACAGACAAGAAGCTATTTTTGTCTAGAGCGAAAGGATCTATGCTGCTGAAACAGGTCTCCAACGAGGCTGCTTGGCTTTAACGCTTTTATTTCTAAACGGCCAAAACAAATAAAGGAAAAAACCACATAAGGGTGTATGTTACGCGCTACTGAACTCTATTCGATCTTGTTCCAACTAGTAAGAGAGAACTCAGAAGATATAAAAGTTACTGAAACTGCCAGAGAACTGGGCATGCTACGTTTCGTAATAGCGCATCTACCATGTATTCTATTGTTTTACGATCACCACCAGGCTGGCAAGATAAAATCAGTAGAGACACAATTACTAATTTAGTGATACTGAGCTCAATCATATCAGCAACGGCAGCGGATAAGGCTTATCCGTTTAGAAAGCGATTTTAAGTACTACACATTTTTGAGGATGTACTTGAAACTCTGCTACGAATCATAGCTTCATTATATATATATATATATATATATATAGGTTTACAACGGGGAACTAGGTCTTATCGTAATTATATACTCGCATCTGATCGATGCATATTTACAAATTTATTATCTACTGATTGTTTCTAGTGCTAAGATATGACAGCCAGGGTTTACAACAACGGATAAGTTTAGAGATAACTTGCAGTTTGGAACCGTGTGTCACAAGCCGACACAAGTACTAAATAAGGAACGAATAGAAATCCAGAGTTTTATCCAGAGGCCTCTAATAGATTTCAAGTGATCGTCGTTTATCGCAAACGAAGTGCACGTGACAGAAAAGTAAACTTTTACATAAAATACAGCACGTTTGGTAATAACTATGGATAGGTCACCTTCCGGACCTGACAGAAGGCTCTCAGTCACCCTTGATTATGAAGGGACTTCCATTTGCCAAAATACTTATGCACCCCAAGCTAACGGAGTATGCTATAAAGAGGTTTCTTTCTATTATATATTGTTTATTTTAAAATTAACAGATCATAAAATGACATAGCTTCACGCAACCGGTGCCTACCTCTAATCTATAATGAGTCCGCTTGATACCTGCGCACGACGTAACATAAATGCAGTACCTCAATGAACGAGTGAATTGTTTGTACGGGATTTCTTCGATACCTTCAAAATGCTTCACTCATTAATTTATGTAGACGATCTACGGATGTGATTAACACCGAACCGACAGATTTCTACTGAAGTTTACGTTCGAAAGGACAATGCTATTATCAATATTACATACAAAATACAATCAGATGCATTATTGCTTTAACGTCACTCGTGTTATCCTTCAATGTTATATTACATCATATGGGATACCCTAACAGGGAGCCCTATGTTACGATATCTTTTCTTTCTACTATGCTACTAAAGTTGGCAAAGATATTACGTCAGAGATCTGCGAATGCGTAAGCATCTGTGACGCCCTATCTGTCTGTATATGTACGTATGTGTGTGTAAAAGAACGATTATGAACGACGGGAACGCTCGTTGACAGTGCGAAATTTTGTAGGCATAGTCGTTTAACTGAGGTACTAGATCAACTCGTCGAGAGCTTTCGTGGACTCCTGCTGTTGCGCCAAGAAAAATCAATAGCGAAGACTGAAAGCTGCCGTTTTTATCGTCATAGGACCGCAAAGATCGGTAGGTCCGCTAGGTACATGCATGCTGTACTATCTAAGGCTTATGCTAGATACGATACAAAGACTGTCTGCTAGACCAAACGGTATCTGACTCGGAAACCAGAAACAATGCAGTTCTAAGCACTGGTAAGAAAGAAAATTTATCCTTCATTTATTATATATTCGTTATAATTTATAGTCAACTGAACAATATTAGTTTAGATGTGTGCGTACGCCTTGAAAACGGTAGGGTGGCCGCTTAGCTTTTTGCCGAAGTGCGTTATTTCAACAATAAAGATCTGTAATTGTTTATTCTGAGCCAAATAAATTATCTGATGTTAATTCAAAAGATACGATTTTCGTTTTTTACAGCTACAGCTGATTGGGCTGAGAGCAGCGCCTGGGCAGAAGTACCTTCAAAGAGACCATGAACAAGATTCGTTGAAGATATCGGTTACATAAACTTTGAAATCCTGGTCATCTTAACTAAAGTCCCGCAATAGAACTACTGTTGTATAATGCAGTTGCTAATTTAACCAGAACACATTGGTCCTAAGGTCATGATCTGAAGTGGAGAAATTCAAAGTACCGTTTAAATAATATGTACAGGCAGGAGCCCTCGCACGTTTCGAAATGATAGGATTAGTGCATAGGGGACCCGTGCAGTGTGTTCTTAATCGGCATAGTGTATTGTCTCCGTTCGCTGTCGGAAAGCATGGAATATCGGTGATTCGCCCGAATATCTACTGGATAATCCTCCTTTATACTGCACAAATATCGATACGCCACCACCGGGTCTTCTATTTTCAACATGTATATAAAAAGAAAATTACTCGAAACATGAAGGTCGGGTCGACAGAATCAAATTAATTCCCACGAGTCCTTAGCTGTCTTATCTAGCTACCCTTAAATTCTTAGCTAAACAAGCCTACCCGCTAGATAAAGGGCTGGTTAAATATATCAATGGTTAAGTCGAAATTTCCCGTATTTATAAACCGAGCACCTGTACATAAATTGAAGATCTGATTTTCCACATCAGTTCCACTGATTTTGGGTGAAAATATAATAAATAGAGTGAACGGCATATCGTTTGACGGTCCATTCTTTTTTTTTTTTTACGAATAACCGCCTCCACCTAAGTAAATTCGGTACGACAGTTGATTAATTTAATACATCTGATACTATGCCTGTACTGCCTTTTGCGAATACTAATAAAAAAATCCTCTCAAAAATGCACTCATGTTTGAATTAGAGATATTATAACAAAAAAAAAACAAACATAACTTAAAGTTAGAGCTGGAAATGGCATCTAAACGTTGACTCGTAATAGATTCGAGAGAATCCTATAACATAGCCTTCATTCACATTACTAATACGAGGTAGGCTTGACGAGTCCTGTTCAACCTCTTCCACGGGGCAAGGTCAACAAAGGGGTGGTCATACACCCAGTGTAAATTTTTCCATGTTTCAACTGGCTTTTTCCATGAATTTTTCCTTCTCCGAACTGTTCTGATGGGAGACAGATTCCTGTCCCAAGTAACTTTTTCATAAAAATCGTTAGAATTAACGCATTTTAGCGCATAAGTAACGGTAAGTACATACAGACAGGGATGCGACACAGTCTTCAGCGAAATCAAATAGCGACTAGTTTTTGTCGCTAAAGAATAGGATCAATTAGAAAAAAGCAAAGATATAATATCAAACTTCAATCAACGCGAAATACAAATAGACCTTGTATCTATAATACATGTGTTCCTCATTTTAGATGCCGATCCTATGCCAGGAACCCGAAATAGGAGATTAAGGGTCAGAGCTCCCGCGGTTACGATAGAAACTACCATTACTGAACAAGCGAGAATACGGAATCCAGTGGCAAAGACCCATTATTTCAACGAACTGTCAGTGGAACGGCTATGTAGCGCGTCGAAGTGAAATCGATTTCACATGGATGCATGTTAGCGATTCAACATGCACCCATTTAAAATAAGCGGCCCACAAGAAAACTTGATATCAAAGTATCACCTAACTTCGTATCTCATTCACAGCTCCCTGTCGCCCGGATCGATTGGGGAAGCGTAAAAAGGTTGTGTGAATGAAAGCAGTTGAAAAGACCTAGAGAACGCTAGTAGTTGACCTTGACAATAGAGATAGACAGATAGGTTAAGCATTAAACGACGTGAAAAGGAAAACTTGTTAAGCTGATAATCTGATGCCGGGTGAACTGGAGGAACCCGTATGCGTCAGAGCTTTTTGTTTCTGACTTGTTAGATAGGACTTTTCCGTTCTATCTTCGATATTACGACTTCTTATGTTTACCTGTACATGACTCTATCAATGTATACCAGACGATCTGCATACGTGCAATGTTGAGCATGAATCAAATACAAATTTAGCTAAAATATATAGTATTTGATATCTTTAGAGTGAGGCTAAGTCGATCTCATGCCATGAACATGCAGCATGTAGTCTGTATCACCACTGTATGACGTTTTAAATTAAGACAATAAGATCATTCATTGTACGCGATTTGCCCTCTGCATTGTCGACTGATTTTAACCACGCATAAACATGAATTCAGTAAGTTCTGTTACTATACAACAGACATCGTATCTACAAATAAAGCCTCATTTGCTTCCACAGCAACAATTACTAGACGATTCAAGTATAAAATTAAGAGCTGATTCAAACGAATCCACTTGTACAGTTGATGTTCCCACGGTTAAACAGTATTTTCACAAGTGTCGTTCAACTGTCTCGTCACACATGTACACAGACGTCAGTTTCTACATCTGTTTATCTGCGTACCTACACATAACGATTTCCTGAAAAAAAAAAAAAAAAAAGGTGGTGTTCTCTTGAGCAGCTCATGTTTGCCGTCTGTGTCATCATGTGTGAGCCGTTATATCTGCGGAAGTTGTAGCTGGAACGCACATGTTCATGGGACGCGCTGCGGGTCCTACTCTAAACTACCTTCATCAATGTGTTCTATCATGACAACAAGGCAGTTACAAAGGTGGGCCGCATCTAGCAGGAACATATAGAACATGCCTACATTTGGGTCGCCATGCCCTGACGTCTGCTCGAAACAGGGTATGCTAAGCTATTTTGAAGGATGCTCATGTACAAAGCTAGGATCAAGGTAAATCAAAAGCCATTTTGATATTAGCAACATTACTTCATTTGCTTTTAAGACCCATATATAAGGTTTTTGAATTTCTTATTATATGAACGCTGTGATCTGCATTTGGCTGAGTTTTTTCTATTACAGTGAGTCCTTGGACGGATGGTGTAAGCCTTTCCGATAAGAGCTATCAATTCAACGCAACGTTTCGTGCGGTAACGTTAAAACAATCACAATACGTAGCAGTATGGAAAAATCGTCTTTGATATATATGACTAAACCCGTAAAATAAACAGGCAACTTATTGTTATTATCACTATTGTGTTGTACGTTGAGTTTTCGGCCATATATCATCGGTGGTATATAACAAAGGCGCCATGACTGAGCATTTTGCAAAATAGACATTTGCGTAGTGACTAGATAAATAACTATAGATGTCACAACGGTGAAATAATTTGTCAAAATTACCTATTTTGGTTACTATATCATTGTTTATTTTTGGGGCCCATAACGGTTTTCTACCTGTCTTGTTATCGTTACCAGCCTCTGATATCTAAGAAATCTTGATAGTTCACAACATGATATTACATATACAAAAAATTTCCATTGAAATTTATTTGACTCCTTCTGAAAATTGATGACTGTATGGGCAACATTCGGAGAAGTGATTTTACTAGCGCAGATACAAGGACTCGTGAGAGAAATCTCACAGTTAAGCTATAATTATATCGCTGTCTCTCTCTTTCTCTCTCCCTCTCTCTTTCTCTCTCCCTCTCCCTCTCTCTCTCTCTCTCTCTCTCTCTCTCTCTCT
>NW_019215713.1:0-6420 GCF_002532875.2 Varroa jacobsoni | reverse complement strand
TTTATATACAATTTTGTAACTAAAATCATGAGAACATTTAGTAGAATCAACTTAACGTAGTTTTTAAAAAAATGTAACCTAAAGGTTAGCTCCCTTGTTGCTATTGGTGTTAACGTTATGCAAGCCTTCTGACGGTGTACAACCATCAAAGACATTTACATTACCATACCTAATTTCGTTACTTATGGCTTCTTTGGGCAGACGGGTGTTTATCTAAAATAGAGTACTAAGTGGTCTTGTTCAAGGAGGCAAATTAAATTGGGCAACACGGGCTCAAGTGTAATTGACTAAGGATTGAAACTGTCCCCCAAAACTGAGACCCAATTTCCGGCTTTAATTGCGGCAGTTCAATGCGACCTTACGTTGTCCTTAAATAATTACATTGTGTCCTATTGACTCTTACGCTATATTTCTACGACTTTCTTCAGGAATTCTAATATATAGAACATCGGCTTCTTTATTACTTATTATACTTATACTTGAACTAAAATGAAAATAAATTTTGGTATGTGTGTAACGATTCCTAATGAAATATATGGGCTTGATTCTGTTGTGATAATAATGTGTAGCATAGCTATTGCATAAATTGTCCTGTACGCATAGAATGCCAAGATGGCGTCATTGTATATGCTACATATATATATATATATATATATCGATATTACAACCAGCTTATGGTATTGCCACATGCCTCTTATATTATAGCAAGATTTGAACTAGTTTGACTTTTTGCAGGCGACTTTATTTCCTCGGTCCTCTTCTTCCCATTAGACCGGGAAGCGTTTTGTTTTTAACGTTCCTACGCAAGCCCGGAATCCAGACAAGTTCCCGCATCAGTGTGAGCTCGGTTCAAGGCAACCTTTCGTAACTTGAGGTACGGACCAGCCTTTCTCATTTGTTTAAGTCGTGATAGGATTTATTTCCTTAAGGAACGCCCCTACCCACCGACCCCATAGCAAAAAAGTTTTCCAAGTTTTTCCTCGTGTCGCCTGTTCAAGTGCTAGCCGGCACAACGCGGCGAACGACCTTAACAATAAGGATAAGGGAACAGCCGAAAAAGCTATGGGTGATACAGAGAGTATCGTGCGGGATGGAGGTATGATACTGCCGGACTTTTCAACCGTAGAGGCTTCTACTTCTAGGGTATGCTAAAAATGAAGAAACTGAGGCTCGGAATATATAAGTTAGCATGGTGAAGATTTTCGATGTGTGATGACTGGACCTCTGCTTCTTGGCTATGAACACGCTTCAGTGAAGCTTTGCTGTTAACATAGCAGATCCCGAATATGAAATGCTCAATATGGATTTAATCCACTTCGTGTTATAATAGGTATTCTTGTGAAAGCAATTGTGTATATATAATGGGCGCGTTCGGGCTCAACTGAGTACAACAATTCGAGTAAAGTTCACAGATCATGGCTTGCAATAGTATTCAGTCATTCTAGCAGTTTGAAAACAACCTATTCAAATACTTATATTAAAGCTGCATAAATATTTGTATTAATCATCGATCGCCTGACACTCCTCTGGGCACTTAAAAATACCCTGTGTACGGCATTGAGAAGAAAAAAACGGTTGTTTGTTGCAGGCCAAGGCACTACCTATTGAACTGGGTGACTAGGCCAAATGAATGTAAGTGTTTTTTGGGGGGCAAGTGGCGCTGCACCAATGGCAGACACTTTCATATACATAGATACTGCACACAATCTTGGAGTAAAGGAGCACCACATCGCCACCAATAGCTTGCTCACCCCACAGATGGATTGCTCGATGTTGTTAAATGGTCGCTCTTAGATGCTTCGACGAATTGATACTCCATTATTGAAGAAGAACATGCTAGGCTCAGTAAAAGGGGAGGGGATATTTTCTAGTATTACTATAAGGCAGCCAGCTATCCATTCTTGCCCAAGGTGGGGGGGGGGGGATAGAGGGAAAAACACTTCTGCCATGGGTCGTTACACTGCTATCGAAGCATCGTAGGAGACGGATCCTTTGACATGATCAACCACAAAAATGCTGTGTAATACGCCCCTCGATACCCGCGCCCTCCGCGTACCCTGGGCCGTCGCGTGTCCTAAGGGAAGTTGATCGGCAAATATATCAATTATTCAGCCACCAGTATTTACCTGCAGTGACAACGTCATTGCCAAAGAATCCAATAGCTCCGAGACATCGTGCTAACACACAATAAGTCCAGACACCTTGCGTGTTCGGGGGGCATTGTATACTGGCGAATCGGTCAGCTGAATATTGTCTTTTGGCTGATCGAGTATAGAGGGAATAGAAGAATCGCGATACTCGGACGGAAGTTAAAATTTATCGGTGTGATATTAGCGAATATATAGCGATAGTATATAGCAGTGGCGCCTGAGAACCAGACGTTTTGATGATGCAGGTTTTGATTAGGTACTTGACAAAATCCTTTTCTCTCGAACAATGTCCATAAGCATCTTTTCTAGTACTTCCCAAGTAGCTTTTTTGTCTAACCACTATAGCAACAAATATGACATGGACCCACAAAGATACCGTCATTTTTCAGAGAAGAATCGAGCGTTTCGTTCTTGTCGAATTTTACAGCATTCTATAATAATATAACATAAGGTGACGGGTATAATTAAAGTGAAAAATCCGGTCAGAGTTTTTTAGGTCAAGGTCTGAAGGCAAACCAAGAACACCCTACAGAATATCTAACGGACAGCAACTGAAACTGAATTTTTACAACCAATCCCTCTATCTCTTACGGAAATACTATATAAAATTCAATGTTTCGTCTAATGCTTGGAATTGAAAGAGATCGTCCCCTGCTTTCGCGAAAGGTACTTCGACCACATAGTCAAATGACACTAACTCGCAATCCGTAGTTGGTTGCTTGTAAATACCGCTTCGGTATTCGTGCTAACATTGTATATCGTATACTGTACTGGCTGGCTTAAAGGCTTATGAGAGGCAAACAGATACTAGACAAAGCCAAAGGCCAAACGTTAGGAGTGCGGGAACTTCTGCGGAATTCGTATTTTCAATTTAACAGGCACGTAACTTTTTTCAATTTTTCCGGATAAGGATAGTGGGTGGAGATATTCGCGATGTTCCAAGGAGGCCCATTCCGAACGCGCCGCATCGAGACTTCGTCGATCGCGACATTTCAATATTAACTCGTTAGGGAGCGAAGGCAATCTGTTCCCGTGCCGACATGAGAGCGTCGCTAGTAAGCATGCTGCCCCATGAAGTGTATCTCGGAAAGCCTTTGTAGATATATGAATGTTATTAGTGCATAGGCATGGCTCATATTGTAGATATTTTTCTGGTTACGCCAGAGAAATTTCAATCTTGATATAACTGCTATATTAAGGATAGATGAATGGCGTAGAAAGCTTTCAAACGTCCACGAATCTCTGCTCAGTTTTGAGCTAGTACTCGCACAAATTTGTTTAGGACTTCGGAGCAGAGTCGGGCTGGCAAACATCAATTGACCTTAACAGGTCATCGTAAAAAAAATCAACAAAATATTTGTTGCTATTTTTACCTTTTTTCGCTATTTTGAAAAAAAAATATGGATACGTACTGGGGTCATTTCTGCAGTCAAAATAAAATATGTAAGTTAAAAAGAATACTTCTGTATAGTGTAGTAATTAGTATTATAATAATAATAATAATAAGCAATATTTAGTGTTGCTTTCATTTTTGTTCAACTTCTATAATTTTTAAAAAATTCAAAATACTATAAAAATATGAACGCATTAAGAGGGGCAAGCAGAGAAGTCAGGAACTATCTTACCACCGGATATTATTACAACCTCGATATTTGCCTCTTGATATTACGCTGAGAAAGAGCATTAGTTAATTGTTCATTGTTTTATCGTTGTCGCTCGGTATAGAATATGTATTATTTATATACTATGTGTTTTGCCTGTATATAAAGCTGCACAGACTCACGGCTCTGATACCGTTCTCTAATTCAGTGGCATACCTCTTACGATTATAATAGGAACATATTTGTTGGCAGGATACAATGCCTTCCGCACACTCGTTAACATACAAATATCTCAATAAGGTGTTCTCCCCCATTATATGCGCCTGCCTGTATTACAGCCTATTCAGTTTATGTGCGGGCACACAATCTTATGTGTGCCATTATCATTCTAGCGAAATACCTGCTTCCAATACTCTGACTATAACATCGATGGCTCCTCGGAATTTCAATCACATTACCTGTTACCTGATCGCAGCTTGTATGGGGTAGAGGTTTGGAAAGTCTGTAGGTATTATAAGCCGTTTCTTTAGCCTCAAGGTTGAGCATGCCATGCTTCTATTCAATCTATCCGTCCATTTTCGCCCCTTGAGTTTGGCTCAAGGCACCGGAGCTATTTCAGCCTTAAGCCACAACCAAGCTGAAAAAGGAGAGAAGTAATGTTCAGCGACCAGATTAGAAGCGCGTCCAAAACAACTGGGTCCTTCGTTAGTGGACCCATTTCAACAAACGAGAAATACCTTCGTTATAATGATCCCCATCTATACATGTGCATACATTTGCATCGACGACGACAGGTCGTAGGCCAAGAATTGCTGCCAGGCTAAATCGATAGAAGAGGAAAGGCAGAATGAAAATTGTTTCAACCCGCAGGATGTTGCTCTGCCATATGAATGAATGTAAAGCCTGTGAATTGTTAGCTGGGGTAGTTGGGGAGGTCGAATAGAGTTTTGCTTCGCGTAAAGCTTAATATAAAAGACTAAATTATACAATTGAATAATAGAAAGCTTTAATTTAAAGTTAGTGGTAAAGAAAGGATGATGATATACGGTAAATCAGGGCTACATGTTCAAGGCCGATGGAGGAACAACAAGTTAATCTTACAATCAACTAAAACTTGATTTCATTACGGCCAGGACAAAAACATTAAAATCGTTATTTCCATCTACTTTACTCCATTTGATCACCATCAAAGATAGATGGAACATACTTTGTCCTGCAGTGTACACGCTCGATTCACATTTATAACTATCGATAATAATGTCGGGTTATTTTCTTATAATGATTTTATTAACAAAATACCGACAGATCCGAAGAGGGTGGTCAGTTACGGCACCGGCTTGCGGGAGACCTCAAGAAATATAATGTGACGTAAGAGCCCAATGGTTAAGATAGCTTCGAGACAAGGGAAAAGTTTTCATATTGACACCCAGTCTATGCTTGCCTATTCCCCAGGTCAGTGTCCCCAAGTTAAGTAATGTTAAAAAAAAATGCTTTTCTAACCTAAAGTGGACATATTAAGAGTTCAGATTACGTCAGTTCGCCGCTAACCGGTTCATATATTACATAAATTAAGTGCTAATACAATGTACCTGTATATATATACATATATATAATTAGCATTTAATACGATTACCGCTTAAGTATTACCTCTATAATCCACAAAGTATATAAATCAAACTGGACCTGAAAGGGTTCCACGTCTTTTTTTCTGTCCGACTTCCTGCATCAAGTGGTGTTGGTAAATATAAACTTTCAAAGAGCCGCTGGAATATATATTGCATCTTAAGAAAGCCAACGCAAATAAATCTTCGGCTGATAGCAAGCTAAATACGAAGACTGAAAATGGCTAAATAGCTCAAAAGGTACGAAAAGTTTAAAAGGACTAACCGCCATAGCCTATCTAGGTGACACAGTCAGCAGTGTATATTCTTCTCAAAAGCGGTCGCTAATTACTGCGTTAAAAGATAACTCTGTAAACCATTCTGATAAAATGTCGAGCCCTTTAAATCCTTTATTGAAAATCTTCCGATTTGCCTCGAACGTGAAGACATATGAAAGCTAGCGATAATGTACATTGTCAATTTCGACTAAAAAGGAAGGTTTCAACTTTGGTACGAAAACTTCTAGAGCAAAGACATTGGATAATGGCTAATCTTTGTTAAAATTCTGCGTGCTGCTGTTCGTTAGAACGTTCTGCTATTTTGATCGAGAATTTCGTCTGCTACTAGGGGCAGCACATGAACGCACGCCGACTATTACAAACACCTAGCCAAAGTTTTCCCAGTTTTAACGCATTACCTTATATATATTTTTGACCCTTAGCTAAATCATGTAAAGGGTTAAATCCTAATTAGAAAACAAAGGACAACAATCACTCGCTACTTGAAAAAGATAAAATGTAGTCTTTCATTTTGCCTCAAGCAAGAATCTGCTCAGGTAAGGCACAGTGTAAATATTTAAATAAACTTGACGCATAATACATTACGTACTGGGGTCATTTCTGCAGTCAAAATAAAATATGTAAGTTAAAAAGAATACTTCTGTATAGTGTAGTAATTAGTATTATAATAATAATAATAATAAGCAATATTTAGTGTTGCTTTCATTTTTGTTCAACTTCTATAATTTTTAAAAAATTCAAAATACTATAAAAATATGAACGCATTAAG